>NW_005842947.1:364458-420018 GCF_000455745.1 Alligator sinensis
GAAAAAATGGGGTTTATAATGGATACGATCTCAGGCACATAATTATAGTAGTGCTTGTGTTCCACTATAATACAAATATACACATTACCCACACTTCTTGCTGGGTAACCATGTTACATACTTACAGGAATTCAGTTAAAATTAGAAGCCCCACTTATTCCCCACCCTCCCCATAAAGTCTACAGCTCTATCTACTACTAAAAGTATTACTATTACTACTGCTACCATCAATAATCATAATACATTCAAGATAAGACATAAACTACTAAGACCTGCACAGGAGACACTTACAAATATGCCAGGGCTTAGAAGTACAGCAGCTCAGGGAAAATGACCACCCCTTTGGGCATACACCAATTTTGCACTGGAACACAGATAAAGTCCCATGCTAAACCATGATCTCAGAGCTGAAAGAAAGATCACTTTAAACCCTTCATGAATTGTTCTTGGTTTTGTGCTAAGAGACCATATGAGCTACACAGCCCACACTAGGCATTTGGTGTAGTGTACATGGCTGTGTGTGCCATATAAACTAGAACATGAACACTATTCGGTTGATAATGCCAATATGACTTACTGCTTAAACTGTGCTAACATTGACATGGCTAGATTTGGTTCTCCAGTAGGCATACATTTCAGCGCCTCTCCTGAAAATGATTCAGTTTGGTTAAAAAAAATCTGAATGCAACTAAAGGCTTTCTAGCTTCCAAGCACAGAGGCAACAATTTCAAATTATTATTTTCCTCCAGTGCACATGAATTATTGGCTGACCTGTTGCCATCTTGCAGAAACATGAATGTATTATTCAGCATCTCTGGAAACCGTGAACTAGCAAACTCTGCCACCTAATGCAAATTTAAGCCCAGTAAGTAAAACAAAGAGAAAGAAAGACAATCAGTTGATCTCTCACAGATGTGGATCTCAAGAAGACAAAAAAAGAAAAAGAAAAAGGCACAGGGTTCAGATTTCATTGATAGTTCTCTCAGAAGGGCAGTATTCAGAGGTTCCTGGGGATGACATGTAGAATGACTGTGTTTTCCTTTTTAACCTGGCTCGCTTGTTGGCCAGAGAGAGGCTGCGTCGACTTGAATTGATGATTTCTGAAATAAATTTCTTGCAGTCCACACACACCTCCATAGTGCTCCAGTCCTCCATTAACTCCTTGGGAAACTGTAGCTCTTCGTTTGACTTATCCACAGACTTGGACCTTGAGGGCAACCTGAGAGAGACAGAAGCAGTCCCTTACTTACTACCATTATTTATAGTTAATTACCATTATTTAGAGTTTAGCCCATCTTTGGGTCATAATGGAGACACACTTCCAAAAATGAGAGACTACATAAACGTTGCTGCCCCCTCGTCCATAACCAGGGGAGGGGAAAAATAGCAGAAAGAGGATGCAGATGGGAAGATATCAGTAAGATTACATGGCTATTCACTGAAGGCTAGTGAAAAGTGTGATTTGGCAAAAAGGATTTTCTGATTCTTTAAATGGATGTCTTACTTGGCTATATCATCTGCAAACACCATGGCGGAAGTGATTAACAGAGAGAGGCTTGAACAGATTTTACAGGAGTGTAGTTGATCATCTCAGAAAATACTCTTTTTCCATATTATTTCTGTGAGTGGTTTCAACAACAGCCTGTGTTCAAAATGTTATTCTGTAATCTTGTCAAGGCCAAATTGAAGAAAATTCATGGCTAGAAGCAGAATGAGTTTGATCACTCCATATAGGAAATTTTTTTATTTAGTTACTAATCCCAGGCTGTAAATTTTTCCTTCTAAGAATCTAGCTGTACTAGAAAAAAAACAGAGTATTTTGTAGGTGTCTTGCATGGATGCAGTTGTTCTGGTCTTAGTATAGTTTTCAACCACAATATAGACTGATATTGTTAATATCATGTCAGCTACTTCTATACAGATATATAAAGCTTATATTTCTTGACTGGCAAATGAAAAGGATCAAGCTGAGTGTCTACCTTCTCTTAAAATGAAAGGAAAAGCTTCAATTTTTAACAGATGGAAAATCAAAATTGATAAGGAAAATAATTTATTTTCAGACTTCTACAAGGATACCGCTAAAACTGAATAATTAAAACCAACTATAAAAGCAGACCCAAGTAATTGCATCTCTTTTATTATTAACCTTAGAAGATGATATTATGAAGAACCAAAGTACATGCATCTAAACTTAGGAGGTCTCTCACCTGGGCATACTCCTCAGTGACCGGTGATGGCTGGTAGATGGCTTTTCAGGTCTCATAAAACTTTCTCCTTTCTGCAAGGCAGAAGGTCCAAGAGAAAAGATAGGAAGAGTGGAATATGGCTTTGATGGCAATCGCATCTATTACAGGAACAAGAAAATGAGAATATGACATATCCTTACCAAAGACAGAACTTTTCAGAAAGGGACAAATTGTACATTTCTTAACTTACTTTTTTGCAACATTGGGAACATACAGGCCTGTGTAGAAAAGTAAAAGTATAAATCATTCAACTTGAAAAAATAATACTGAAATAAAATAATGTGGAATGTAAACTTTCAGTATTTACACTGTTTTCTACTAACTGTTCTAAAATCTATACATTTTATTTCTGAAGCTGATTTATTATTCTGTCTTCAATCTGAAGCTGAAGCTTAAACCCAGGAAAAGGCCTGGTCAAGAAATACTGATTACAAACAAAATAGTGAAGAGAAATATAAATTACACCCCCTCCCTCCATTAAATAAAGGCTAGTATATTCTTTAAAAATGATAATGAAAATCAATGACAACTTGGAGCTCTTGATATACTGCCTCTTGCATTATCATTATAAAACCTGCTTATTTTAGAAGTAAACATTCCCTCCACCTGCAGCTGCCACTGCTGCAAACTGAAATGGAAATGGAGTTTCTTAGGATTTCAACATGTCACTGCAAATACCACATTTTTGCATGTATCAGAAACCACCAAATAAGATACACACCTTGTTTTGGGAAGGCAGAATTAAGAAAAAAAAGATTTTTCTGGTCATGGCTAAATTCCAGCTGCATGGAGCACAGTCAGTGTCACCTGCTCTTCCAAAAGCTAGAGACTGAACCAAGTCACAGTCATTGCTGAAATGACAGCAACTTTGGCTAAGCCAATAGCTTGTAGCTGCAGACTCCCCCCTCACTTGCCTCTAGCCAGCAAGGAGCAAGAACCAGGCAGCCATCCCTGTGCCCTGGCATGGAAATCAGCTTCCTCGCTTAAAACATGCATGCCCATTTTAGACGGCTAATTTTTGTGGAAAGGATGCACATGGTATGAGAGTAAACACAATAATAAAGAGTCTGCAGTTGATGATGCAGTTTACATAGATTCCCACTCACTCCTCCCCACATATGTGAGGGCTCTGCAGGGCTAACATATTAGTATCGTTTCTCTCATGTCATTGTAACACCTGAACAACACAGACTATGCAACAGGAAGTAAGCGGAGCCATTTTTACATACTAATTTGTTCACAACTGCACTTTTAAAAACAAAAGAAAACAATGGTGAAACATAAAACCAGTGAGGTTTCCAATGCATGAATCCTAGCATTTCACTATAATACAATACCAGCTGTCAAACACTCACCTCTTACAGAACTGACAGGTATACGACCATGTGAAGAAAGAAAACCTCCTTGTTCGACAACAGAAACAGAGCTAATAAAAACAGAATAGTCCACAAGGTTAGAGTCCACAAGGTGCAATGGGCCAGCACTTTCCTTTAGCATATCTCAGGTTCTTAGACCCCTTGTGTTGTTTTCTATAAATATATCAAGAAGTTAAACACCAGAGAGGGAGAAGATCTATTCACAGAAAAAGACAATGCCAGAGCAGGAACAAAGAGGTACAATTCCGTGATTTCTACTCTTTCAAACACATTTGGACATTTTTAAACAACAGAGAGGAGCTGTGGCCTGGGACACCCGCATTTTATTGGGTTAAGTTTTATGCCTGTTATGCACAAAATCAGATTAAATGATAACAGTCCCTTGTGACCCTTAAATATATGACACATGCCTAACCTTTGAAAAAACAGACTGAAGATGCATTTACTCTTACGTCAACAGGCAGGAGTCAAGGAGAAGGAATGGAGACGTGGTTAATACATATATTTATTTCTGATCTGCACTCTGTCAATTAAAGTACACTGATAGATGGGTTCTTTGTTATCACCCCTCATGAGGTCCCACAATGCATGATTGCCCTGGCACTTTTTGTTTCATCTTAGCTTGCTACTTACAAGCCCCTGCTTCTTATAAGTCATGCCTAAGGTTCAACATCCCATGAGCAAAAGACTAATGCACTTTATTTATCTTTTGAGAACAATGGAAACTTAAAATAATCCTACTTTCTTTAAAATTCAGAATGTAATAAATCAGCCAAGTCAGGGGAAAAGATTCCTTACCAATTTCATTACAAATTAATTAGAAGAATTTACTGACATGGCTGATTGTCTACTTTTCATAAAAAGGCTTTGATCAGTACTCATTCTATATGGAAAACTCTGCAAAGATTGAACGTGTGTCAATTTTTAAACTTCATCTGGTTTCAAAAGCTCCACTTTCTATTATTGGAATGTGACTGACAAGTGTTGCAATGTTTGTTGTAGAGAAGAACATCCATTTTATAGTGGGGGCTCGACACTTGCGTGAATAACTAAGTCTGAGAAGCTGGCACAAAACAATATAGAGCCATTGGCTCTAATCATCTCTGTACACTCTACACACTGGAATGATAGTAGAAGGGAGTGGGGACACTTGACCCCTGAGGTCAGAGACTACATAACGTGCGAATACTCTCCGTGAAGGGGTTATTGTGGAACAACTGAACCAGGCTTACCTTTCCTTTCTTAAGGGCAGTATAGATATCTTTATACTGCTGGTACTTTTCCAACTCTGCCTTCACTAGTACCTGACGGATATGCATGACTTCCTCCACAGTCAGAGCTAGGCATTCCACTGGGTAACAAAATTCCTCCTGTAAGTCAAAAATTGATATTACTATGAAGCCCATATTTTCCAGAATCCAACCTAGAAAGCCAGCCACCTGGTTAGTAACTTCAGAGACAGAAGATTTCACCATTCAAACGGAGTAGCATTGGCTCATCTATGGGCATCACATGAGCTTCAAACCAGCTAGGAGACTGGTTAAATGCAATTCTAATGGTCTGATATCCAGGTTTTATAGCACTGCAAACAAGAGAAATGTTCTCGTTTATTTCTCTGAGCACATACCATCTGATACCTGCATACATTTGCTTGCTTTATTTATTATGAATTTGTTATTATTATTAACCAATTATAATGCGTGTTATAATTTAATAGGGCACAGGGTGATTTACTATACAGTTATAAAAAGACAATGCTTAGAGCTGTTAACCTTGGAAGTGTGTTGTTTATAAAAACAAGCCACTTCTCTGAAATTTTGTGGTGCCCAGAATAGCCAAAGAAAGCAGTTAGTAACCCACTCTAAGAGATTTTTTTTTTATTCAGTGGTACCACACATTGATGATTGTTGATATAATCATAGATTTGAAAATTATGAATGTGTATGGCCTTCCTTTCCACCCTGAATGACAAAAATGGCAATTTAAATTTTCTGAAAATAATGTTAAAATATAAAGCTGGGCAAAATGGTTAATCCAATATTGTGTTTTTACTGACAGAGAACCACTCAGAGGTTCCAAATACTTCCTATTTGAGAAATTTCCATATATATTTAAGTACGTACATTCAACATAATTGCAACATTGAAGATACAGCATCTAATTTTGGCACCATAGAATAAAAAGCATTATTCCAGCCCTCTAGTTGATTACACAGTTCTAACAGAAAGACAGATGCTGCACTAGGAATGCCCATCCCTTTAGGTATTATGCACCTTGTCAGTTAGCCCAGAGGGACTACTGTTGTAAAGTAACAATGCAATGTAATGTTCTTTGAGTAAATACAGGAAAGTTTTGTACTCACCAACACTTTGCTGGCAGTACTGTACATGTAGTTTTGAAATATAATTTAGATAGCAATGTGATCATTCAGATTGGTTATAAAGTAGTATTCAATTTAGGTAGAATTCAAATTCTGTTCTGTCTTTCAATTAGTTAAAAAAAAAGATCTGTGTTGCAGCCCTGGCAAACATTAGCATTTAGGAACCACCACATTTTTAAGAACTGTTCTCTTACCTATCTAGAAAGGAAACACACAGAAACTTCACCCTGCTTAAAAGTACCCACAAACAGCTAAAATTAAGTTAATTTTGGTTTCTTTTAACAGCCAATCTTCCGGTTTGTATCTTCATTGAGGAAGCTTGGGTTTCTGGAAAACCCAAACCATGCCAAATCCAACTGTGATTTGCTCTGAGAGGAGTAAAACTCCACAAGCAAAAAAAAAACCAAACCACCCAAAACAAACCCTTTGCTTGTTAGCAACCTTTCAGCTAACCAGCAGCTGTCAGTATTGCATTCTAGATCCTTTCCATAAAAATAGCACTGATACACAGCATACAGACTTTGGGGAGGAAGTAGATGGGCAAATGTTGGGCAGAAAATGTCAGTCGGAGACTTATTTTCTACAGTGTGAGATATTAAGGTGGTGTTTGGAGTAAACAGGGCTGAATGCTTTTAGTCGACCACAATTTTCAATTTTTAAAAAGCTATTTCTTAACTGGAATCCCTTCCCCACTCCAAAAATGTACTTGGCATCAGATTTAGTTCTTTCTGAGGGCAACAAAATCTTTTTTATGATGTTTTTAAAGATCACTTTTTCACATTTGACGACACATGATAAATATATGACATGATGCATTTTTAAAGCCCTAGTAAAGACTCATTTAATTTGTGAATGTGCTATTTCATTGAAGATCTGTAAGTCTAGTACTTTGGGTAGCAGGAAAATGATTTGGATCTGTTCTTCCAACAATAAAAAAAAAATCCTTAAGCCAAGTGTGAATAGCTACCAGGCAAAAAATAAAATTGCTAACATTTTTAAATGCTAATGTTTTAATTTGAGAGGTTAAACAAGGACAACAAAACTTTAATGCAACATTAAACAAAAGTTAATTTTCAGGCTGATTCTGCAGAATATTTGATTATTTTTCTTCTCAAAAGAATATTTAGTTTCAACCTAACTTCCAAAGTCTTGAAATTAAATGAATAGATATTAAACTAAGCACTGACTAAAGTTCACCAAAATAACAACTTTTAGAGTTGCAGCTCAAACTCAGAATTTACATGGATGCTGTACGTCCTATGTCCCCTGTAATACTGCTGCACAATAGATTATGTTAAGGACAGAATGTGACTTCTGAATTTCCTTGTTTTTCTGGGTTTGTACCCATTTTAATTTTAAAGTCTTATTATTAAAAGAGAAAAAAGTCACAATAAAATAATACTTTTTTGTCCATTAATCTGTTAAGGATTTATTTGCCATTTATTGAACACGTAGTCACAGCACACACCAAAATGCATGGTTGTGGATAAATTTATATTTAGAACAATACACCGTCTTAATTATATAGCCATAATATGAAATAAGTGCTTTGCAGATCATTCTTCGTATGCATTCATCTAAATAACTCATTATGAACATCTATTAGTAGTATCTGTTTCCATACCAGTATATTCATTATACCACATGTATTGTAAAACTTATCACCACTTATGCAGATAAGTTGCAACAGTTAAGTATTGAATGATCAAGTGCTGGATGAAACCCATATTTATGCAACTCAGGTTAAACATTTTTAAATTCTTGACACTTAATATAAAACAGCTTCAGTTTGCAAAACCTGGCTGGATCTCTCTAAACTAACTTCTCTTTTGCAGTGGGTTTCTAATTTCATTTTCTGGTTGAGGCCATACATGAGAGGAAAAATATACCAAATTTCAGATCTTTAAATTTCAGAAACCAAATTTTTAAAAAGATCCAATTCATATTCAATTAAAAATGGTTGCAGAGAAGCTCCTGTTTTCTTCTGAAGTGGTTGGTTCATTTACCCTGGAAAAGACTAGCACTAATAATATTGAAAGTTCTGTTGTTTACAAAGGCTTTAAAAGCATTAAAAGACCAAAACCATTTTTTCAAGTAACATTATGTTTACAAATGGCATTGTGTTCTGTAATACAACATATCCTGTTAAGGCAACAACATCTTAATCATTTCACCTTAGTTCAAGGATCATAATACCAATAGTTTTACTTGCTTAGGTTTCAGGATCTTTATAAACTGTGCCTTTAAGAATTGTCTTACTGACAGTCTTGTGATGTTGCATTTTTAGTTTGCTGTCCTTTCACAACTGATTATTTTTCCCCCATAAGTAACTGAAGCATGTAGATAGACATAAGTATCCTACAAACACTGAAATCAATTCTAAAGTCAAATCAATCAGGACTACTGTTGCAACCTAAACTGTTAATTCTTGCACAGCTTAGGAAGTGCTCCCCTTATGGGGAACTAGCTTGTAAAGATTTCCAAAGCCAGCAGAAAGAGGCAAACCTTTGCGGGTTTCCACCTGCTGGTAAAAGCTCTCTCACAGAGATAATACATAGCCCCTGCCACCCCAAACATGGCTGCTTCAAAAGGATGAGAGTTGAACAAAGAAGCTGTTTGTATGGTTGAAAAAAGTGGCCTGAAAGTCGTCCTTGGAAAGAGACTGGTTATCCTAGGAACCTGAACAATAGATATAGGAAGCAGAAAAAGGAACGCGAAATAAAAATGACAATGTTAGCAGGGATTCTGGCTAATGAAAATAAGAAAAACCAAAAACACTAACATGCATATCTCAGTACACTGGCTGCATCTTATTGCGTAGGTACAAAGCTGAGTAACATCAATAAGCATGCCATAACATTAATTCTCAGAAAAGTAGTGAATGATGTAACCAGTTTTTCCGAGTTTGTTTCTCCTCCCCACCCAACCAACTTCAGCACTAATTCCTTCAAGGTGTTTGAAAGGTCAGTTCACAAAAACACCGTATGCAAAACAGTTGCTTGCTAATCCTGTTAAAAAGCTCCAGAAATGGCCTGCCTGCTTTCACTGACACTGAGGTCTAGTTACTGATGAGCTCTTTCACCTTCAAGGGGAACTGCAGTCACTGGAACAGATGATAAGAAATGAAACTCCATCAATCCTGGAGGAAGGGATGAAGAAGTGTGAAGTCAAATAAAAAGTCAAACATAAAACTCCTGCAGCTTTCATAAGCAGGAGTTTTATGTCAGGGTGGAGTGGCTAGCTAATTTACAGTCAGTACCAAAACACTGTATTGAACTAAACAAAAAACCTTCTTCTGAATAACTGTGCACACCATGAGGGAAAAACTGCTAAGATTAACAAATAAATTCATCAGCAGCTAAGGAAAAAAGTGTCAGTAAAAGATCATTACCACCATTTTTTTTCCTACACAAAAATGTTGCTAGCAAGTGGGCTGGGGGAGGACCAGCTCCTAAGAGGTAAAGAAAATAAACAAAAAAACAAAAAACAAATCATCCTTGCATGTTCTGAATATTTTTTAAGCCACACACTTTGGACTCCTTCAGATATTTTCCTGCTTTTGCTCAATTCTACCTCTGTGTAAGCCAATTAGAATTTGACTGTATTGGTTTTATTATACACTCTCTCCTTTATAAACAGTGCCTTACAGATGCCAAATATCAACAAATAGTTTCACAGCAGGAAAACACATTTTTGTCAAGAACCTGATCAAGCTGACTAAAATAAGGACCTTATATGTGAGTTTTTTAAGTTGCAAGGGCTTTCAAGCACTGTCTTGTTTAGAAGATATTGGCAAGTTGCATGGAATCAGTATCATAATCTAACTCGGGGGTCGGCCACATTTTTGGGCAGGGTACCAAAAATACCCACAACCTCAACTTGTAAAATGTTGGCGTGCCAGGGGCAGATGGCTGGGAAGCACGAGGGGCCCAATCCTTGTTGTGGTAGTGTAGCCCTGGCCCCTTCCCCACTGTTCACTCCAAGGTGCACATGCCCAGCAAAATGCCTTCGCATGCTACACTGGCACCCATGCTGGGGGTTGCCTACCCGTGATCTAACTTGTTCAGATATCTGAAAAGTGTAAAACAGTCAACACCTCGAGGTAGGACATATTGCTTTTTCCCCTTTTAATGATGGGCCTGTGAAAGCCTATAGTTCCCCAAGTAAAAACATCTCCTGATCCAGAGTGACGGCCAAAATCCTCTTTTCACTGCTTGTGTCCCAAGCAGCCCTGAGGGAAACCCTCCTCTCAAGTCACTCCTTAAGCTAACACTTGGGCAAAGAATTCTAGCTGTGCTGCACGCTCCTTAAGCTACGAGCGGGGACTCCAGAACGCCATTCACATAAATTGTAGTCAGGGTAGAAGTGTGGTAAAGAGAGCCAATTTATTCCTTGCAGAGAAGTGGGTGAACCTTCCTCAGTATATTTGAAGACTACATAATTACTACACTTCAACCTTCTCACCTTGATGGATTTGCACTACAGTCAGTCACTCTCTCTCGGGCCAAAGAAAAATAACATGGAGTCCCTTCAAAGCCCATTAGTGGCACTTAAGTAAGAGCAAGGACTGGCAGGTACTCCCTCCCTTTTAGAACGGGAACGCTTCTGTAAATCTACCATATGCTAAAACTTCAAAGCAGCACGCTGAGTCCCTGGTGATAAGGAAAATAAGAGACTAGGAACACAACCTGGGCATCTGACACAAAGTGGCAAAGCTCTATTCATCATGCCAGGACAAAGAGCCAACTTTTCATCTGCTGTGCCATTTATGCTCTGCTGGAAAACAGTTCTCAATTAAATTTATTTGTTCAAATGCACTGCACTTTCTTCTCAAGTAGCAAAGCAGTTTTTGCCTTAGTGAGTCCAACAATACAATGTGGTCACAACTGATATAGATGCCTGACATCTTTTACATACAGAAATTTTAACTGTATTAGTTGTTAACATGGGAGGAAGAGAAACCCGCTCCATGTGTTTACACATGAATGACAATACTCCAATAATAAGAACATAGATTGACTGCTTTGAAATTGCCTCATTTCAAATGAAATATCTGTCAATTATAAGGTAAGTTAGTTTCTTTACCATGCTGAAATTAAAAAACAAAATAATGGGCCTCAGTCACAAAGCTCAAATCAGAAGCCAAATCTCTTTGAAGTCCTGAGGTATCTGAACCCAGGAGGTTTGGTTTAATATTTTAGAGAAAGTTCAAATTCTGAATTCCCCTAAAACTCCCCCAATGTGTAAAACTGGGTTTGTAACTGGGATCTTGCTTTGGATCCAGCTCTAATAACACTGTAGCCAAGTTTTAATTCTATATAAACTACTAGAAAATGTCTCTCTCTTATCGCAACTATAGCTTCTCACTATAGCCAACATTCAAAGATAACTCTGTACTACTTACAAGTGACCTTGAGCTCTGTTTCGAAGGTGGCAGGAATTGTCTCACATTAGTTGGAGTTTCCTTTTCAATTGAATGTCGTCTCTGAGGAGGTTGCCGCCTCTCTGGCTGAGGTGTAGACGATATTGGCAAGAACTTCGGAGGCACTAAAGATTCAACCACCATAAGTTACCTCTAATGAAAAAACTATGAAATACTATTGTTCAGCAATGATAATAGCCATAGTTTTGGTGGAAAAAAAAATGGTTAGATGTCACAAACATTTGCCAAAACAACAGAGTATCTCTGTGCAGCTGTCAATGGCCAAAATTTTTAACCTATCTGAAATAAGCACACTCACAAAAAAGGGGTTTCTTACTCTAGAAACAGCCTTATCAATTAACACCAACCTGTTCCATCTTTTTGCAAAAGACATTCAGGCAAAGTTCATATGACAGAAAACAACAGGAGGCAGGAGAGCGAAACAGCTTAGCCTCGTTTTATTTAAACATGATTGTCTAGATACTGAGCACTTACTCCTCCTGCTCTCTTGAGAAGCATCTTCCAATTGTGTGGGAGACGCGCTGCTGCTGCTTGTTGATTTGTGCATAGATTCCTCCTGGGAGCAAAAAAAATTGGAAGGGTTAGAATTCCTCATACTCAGTCTCTCTCTCTTACCCCTACATGCAAAACTAATGTCAGTGGTATATCACATCATTAAACCACTTGTCTTCTAAGACAATTCAAGAAAAATGTTGAAGTTAGGCAGTCTTGTGTAAGCATCTTTTTCAAGATATATTTTTTGCTGGTAATTGGAATATATGGTGCACAGCTCAAGAGCTCAATATATTCAACTGCATTATAAAGACCAAGAATAGAACCTAAGTGAGTGTTGTAATCTGCCTTTTCCTTAAGTAACTGCTCTGGATACTGAGGGCCTAGCAGATATTTTCAAGCACAGTGCCAAATTAATTCAAGTTTATTATTTCATACTGGCAAGAAACAAGCACGTGGCATTTTCTGGTCTCCAAAGAAATGAAGCATGACCCTAAGACAATATATGACTCAGTAAAGACAAATTAATCTAATCACTTATCTTTACTGCACTGTTCTCTAATCTCTAATTCTCATGCATTTCTCCTTCCTTCTGTGCTTAAAGACATTTCATTCATTAGGTTAAGTATGTTCTCACCACAGCAACCAAGCACTAGCAAGTGGTGGGAGATGAATGAGAGTGAAATAGGCTTTGACTAACATCTTTCAGTTAATGGGTGTCTGGAGAGTTGTGCTTCCTGATGAATTATTAGCTTTACAAACTGCCCTTACCTATAACCTGTTATTTAAATACTCAATACAAAGAACTTATAGGATATTACTGGTGCTTCCAGAGAGCAAATAGGGTTGAAGAAATGGTTGTGAACCCTGTTCAGGCTTAAGATAAATGCTCTTAGTAAAGAAGGCTTGATATTACAAATGTCTGTAGAAAGAACATAGGGTTGAAGAAAAGGTTGGGGACATCGTTTAGTTCTAAGACAAATGCTCTTGGCAAAGGAGGCTTGTACGCAGTTACCGTTTATACTCTTGGGTTTACAAGTCAAACAAAGTGACTCAGTCAGAAAACAAGCAAGCAACTGAGGCTCCCTTCCAGGGACAGACTTAAAGTCACATGAATCTCAAGCAGGCAAGTCTGTAGTGACTGAAACAATACCTCCTCTAGTTATGGAAAATCAGAAGGGAAAGTTGTTAGAAATATCACATGAACAAAAGGCGCCACAGGCCAGGAGGCGTCACAAATTATGATCAGGTGATCTTCTATGCAATAACCAAGAAAAGGTCACAGCAAAAATTTCAAAAGAGTTGCATGAAAACTTAAAAGCTATCTGAAAACATTCAGCAGATTGAAAGGAGGGTTCCCAGACACTCCACCACAGCCAATTAGTGTAAACTTCGTGAAAAAGAAGAATTGCTGTTCAAACTGCAATGGTGAACTTTTACCTTTCTGAAAATTAAAACTTCTTATGAGGCAAAAGGTACCAAGACTAGTATATAGTCACAAAGATGACTATTTATTTTGTCCATAAGCAGAGGAAATAAGTAGCTAAAATATTAAGATAAAGACATTTTTTTAAATCTGCCAGTACGCTTTTTTATTTAATTTTGAATAATTGATGCCACTCTCCACTCAATCTGTAAAAGCAGAGGGGTGCAAGAGCCTGTGGTTCAGGCTGGAAGAAAAGCAGCTGAGGGAGACCTGGCTCTGTGGCATGGGACCCCCCCATAGGAGTGTGGACAAAAAAAATTAAAGAAATGTAAGCCATGACCCTCTCCCCGTTCCTCCTTTCTCGCAGAAATGTCATTCTAAGCAGGTGAAAACATATGTGCTTATTTGTGCTGAAAAGTTTGACTTTTGTCTTCTGGGGTTTTGTTCTCTGAGCTTTTGTTCTCCTTTTTCTCTGCCTTTTTATTTTGCCATTGAAAATTTGTCACTGGAGGAGTCTAGGGAGGGAAAAATAAATGGTAACACTGAAAATAGCAACAGGACTACTTTTATTTTTGTAAAGAAGGAAAAATTGCAAACCATGAACATTTCTAATTATATCTTCCCGTTGAAAAAAACTTCTGACGTTTGTTGTTGAAAAACACCTCTTAAAAATTTAGACGATTTCTTATTCTACTGGTAAGTGTGGGATTTAGTCAGATGCTGCCTTACCCCAACTGGCCAGGCCATGGGTGGCCAATCTTTGGTACATGTGCTGAAAGTGGCACAGGCAGCCTGTGTGTGGGGTACATGGCAGATTAGGGGCAGGCAGCACAGCAAGAGATAATACAGGAAGCAGCAAGCAGAGCACCAGATCAGCAGCGGGGAAGAAAGCAGAGCAGATCGGGCAGCAGAAGGGGACTGCAGTGGCACCAAGGAGGGTAAAGGACTTAATTTGTGCTAGGCCTGCCAAAAAGGCTAGCCCCCACTGGACTAGGCTATGCAGTAGACAGATGTCCTCATCCTCTTGTCCATTGGCATTAGTGGGAATTTTGCTACTGACTACTATAGAATTGAATGGCCCAGAACGGTCTACTGTAATTTGTGTTGCTTCCCACTTCGTGGAATTGCTGCTCTTTCCACAAAGTGGGAAGCTGGGGGCAGCTCTGACCAAGCAACCACCTATCCAGGTACCACAGAAAAGTAGGATGAAAGTGGTGGAGAACAACACTATGAAAATGAGATTTCCATCTACTGCCTCTGGCAGACCCCTCAGGATTCAACTTCTTTAAGTAGTAGAAATGAATGGATTTGCAGCTGCTTCAGTGGTGGGATGGACTCTGCTCAGAAGCAACAGACGTCAAACATGACTAACCTGCTTCGGGAAGAACGAGAGCTATGGATATAGTTATGTTACAAATGCCAAGTCTGCTTAGGTAAAAATATCTCATGTTCATATTTTAAATTACTTTACTCCCTGTAAGCCTCATGTGCAATGAGTATATGAACTATTTTGTTGCCCTGTGATCACTAGAGAGAGTTGTAGGCTCTCAAATAAATATTAGCAAATCAGGTACAGTAATTATTAGTAAATCTTAAGAGAAATTTACATATACTAGTATTGTGCTGTTGATTTTTAATGTAGACAGAGGCGAGACCAGAATCTTTGATGACACTTCTGGACACATTTGGATCTAGAGCCAAGTAACCACAGCCTCATATCTACTCAGAAAGCCCTATCTACGTTAACATTTTTAGGGGCTCTACGTTAACGCCTGTGTTGTCTACACACACCCTTAGAGGCATGACCCCAGGGGTCATCTGAAGGTATCACTGCTACTGTCATCAGGTAAACTCATGTGTGTTGTCCATTAGGAGATTATTTCTATAGTTCTTTAAAATACAAAGGGTAGGAGAGTATGGCTCTCCTAAATCTCCTACTCAGACTGTGACTCGTATTACAATAACGAATTAGAAGAGAACAGGCATGCTTGTTTGGTATTCAGCCTTGCAAGCAACTGGGCAGGGAGGGAGCTGCAAACCTCCAGCTGTTTAGATGTACAGGGGAAGGTAATTGCCTAGTGAGGAGGGAGGAGAAGCTTACAAAACAAACTCCTCCATAGTACAAAGGGAAAGCCTTGTGACTGAGGCACCACTCATCCTCTGTTCTGCTGGGGTGGGACAGCTACATGCCACCTCTTATTTATGGAGGAATGTAGTTATAATTAAACTCCTAATGAGTAATTCTAAAGAGACTAGCAATTCACTCCCTGTGCAGTTGTAAGCATGGAAGTGTCTGAGTCATTCATAGGCCATTAGAATACTGCATCCGCCCCTAGTTATATATACCACAAATTAGGTCAGCAAAGAAATATATTTCAGCATCTCACTTCTCCTTTATCCTCTACAGCAGTGGGGGCCATCCTTTTTGACAGACATAACACAAATTAACTCCACACCTTCCAAGTGCCACTTTGATCCCTTTCCTTTACCCAATCTCATTTTCAACTTTCTGTTCCATGACCAACTCGCTGCTGCTTTCTGCTTCCTTCCCTATTCTCCCTGCCTGATCTGATGCTCTGCTTTCTGCTCCCTGTTCTGCCAGTGTACTGTCTCTCCCCTCCCCAATCTGCCTCATGCTACACACACAGGCTGCCTGTATCACTTGTGATACCAATGCCACAGGTTGGCCACCCTTGTTCTACAGCATTCTTCAACTTTTCTGTCAGTTTAATAACTTCCTTTTGAACTTTCCAATTAATTAATCTTTTTTATTATTTTAACACTGAACATAGCATTACACCAAGGCACAGCCACTACAGTAACAAAGCAGCCCAATTACCTTGGTTGTTTCACAATCTACTTCTGGTCATTCAAACCCACATAGCACTTTTTTTCTTTTTTGCAATTGCATTGCATGGACAACTTACTTCCTATTTATCTTCTGCTGTATCCCTCAGAGCCTTCTCTAAATGACACTCCTGCACAAAGCGAATTCCCCAGCATATACTTGAGCGTTTGATTATTCGTGCCTACAAGAATCAGTTTACATGCATCTTTACCAAATCTCTTTTTATTGATTTAAGCTCATTTCTCCAAGTCAAATATGATATATTAGCTTGGGAGGAAATGCAGCAAACTGCAAGCTGGGAGACCATGAATTCTAGTCCTGGCTCTTTCACTTACTGCTGCCATTACTTATCTCACAATGTCTTTTTTATTAACAAGATCTCATGCACTTACTATTGTTCACTCATTTATAGAAAGATGAGAAGTTATACTTCAGGCCAAGCTGGAAATAGAGCCCAAGTCTCGTCCATTTGGTTGCACTCTTTCAACATGAACATGTCAAATTATCACTTATATAACTCCCACAAATATAAAGAGATCCTGTCACCCTCTAAAAGCTAGACCAAAAAAAGAGGTTTATAACAGCTTGACTGAGGCTGCCTTCAGACTAACAGACCTGGTTCTTTAGTATAAGTGATAAGAAACTCATACTTTTACATCCAAACACAGGTACCAGATGACCCACAACACAGTTACATGCAGTTATGCTTCCTTAACCTCAGCAACACACTGTGGTCCCAAAACAGGTGTAAAAATTAAGGATTCATCACTCTACTGCTGCCACACAAATGGCTGTGTAACCTGCCTTGCAAATCTTTCCAGGTTGATCCCCATAGTAGGTACTAGTGCATTTTCTTTACAAAATACTTGTACAACTTAAGTGAAAAATCTGTACTGATGATTTGTAGTTTGTGGGTCCAGACCCTGCTGATGACATATTTAGAAATGAATTTGGATGTTGTGGTAATACTTGGCTCATTGTTCCCTTTTTAGCATTAGTATTTGGTCAGTGGGAGGTATCTTATTAAAAACTGCAAAGAGTAGTTAACAGACAGAGCAACGTGCAGGTGATTTAGCTGTCTCCCTTCTCCAGGATGTATTGTCATTACTCCTTAGGGTTTTGATAATGATCTACATAGCTTTTTTTTCTATAGCTCATCTGCTCTCTGGCTGAGTTAGCTGGATTCAAAGCCATTCCCATTTAAAGGAAGTTTGACTGCCTTCACATATAACAATTTGATGGGTCCCAGATGCAGCTCCCATATCACTTCAGTATTCTTCTATCCACTCTCTCCTTAATCATAAGCTCTTCCAGACAGCCCAGACATAAGCTCTTACTATGGGTTTGTTCAGAGTACAGCACAAAAACTTCTGCATGGGAGCCAACATCATGTTATTTTCAACATATTTAGAAAACTGCCAACCATGTTATCATTATGTCCACATAGTGTTAGCAAATACTGGGAATTAAAGAAGTAGATAAAAGGCCAAAAAGATTAAATCATATATAAGACATCTGGGGAGGCTGAATTTTGGGGAACTGGCAATACTGTAATCCAATCCTCATTATAACTTAAAAAGTCAACATCAGTGACCACCACCACCTATGAATTCATGAACTCAGATTATTTTGTCCATCAAACAGTAATTAAATTAAATTCTGAAAGTAAGCTGAGCACAAAGATGTCTTACCTCAGAATCTGAACTGTCCAGTTCAGCCAAAGTAGGGGCTTTAAGGAGTCTCTTTCGCTGTCCTGTCACTTGGGTAGTGCCAAGACCATTCAGCTTTCCTTGGGGTGTCAAGCCACCATTCACTATGGAGCTATCTGCTAATTTTCTTGAAGACTTTGGAGTGGATACATCTGAAAAAAGAAACAGAAGGATTGGAATTTTGACTTTAGAAGGGATATGTATTTGGGCAATCAACTTGCAATGCTTCTTTCAGATTTTACTGCTAATGCAGCACATACAGAGAACTACTGTTTTGTGATAGTTATATGTGTAGTAATTTTATATATCTTAGAAAATTACAAGCCATAGCATGTGGTGCAGACATGATGTAAAGAAATGAAAAGTGGAAGAAAACAGTAGTTCACTTTGCTTCTTTCTTGCTTTCTTTCTACTTCTTAAATAAAAATCCCTCCATTTAGTTGTTTTCTACGATTAGCTTCTAAATCACGAGCCAAGGAACAGAAATGCCCACCTAAGCCAGACAAGTGAATCCTCAGTGAACACTGAGACTATTCTATACTGGCATGTTGACACAATACACACACAAACTATTCCAAGTGAGGGTAAAATTACCCTTTCTTTTTCCATATACAAAGCAACAATGACAATGAGTTAAACAACAGGAGCTTGTCTAAAATGTGAACAATTTCATGTTTACATTTTAGTTTGTATTAAAAATGTGCATCTTTGGTCGTGTTTTGCATGTAGCAGTGGAGACATGAAGCCTGATTCCATTTTCATCTATGCAGGTTTTACATGGGCATAATTCCACTGAGTGCAATAAAATTATCCTGGATTTTTCTCCAACCTAAGATCAAAATGAAGCCATATAATATAAGCAGGTCTGCTCTGTTCAGTCCAAACCTACAGATGACAACTTAGTTTTGAACATAATAAGGGAGGGAGGAGGAGGTTTTGACATTTATTTTTGTTTAGGTAAATGAACAGAGAAAATGAGGAGTTTCAAAATGATAAATTAAAAAAATATATTGGAGGGAAGATGGTTCAATAAATAACTCCTTGCAATTCAATGGAGGATTCAATGACCAGAAAGGCCCCTTCCAGTCCTCTGACCATATATGGAAGTAAAAGAATTTTGAGGAAAACTATACCAGATTTACATGTCGGCCTAAGCATCTGGCCTTCCTGTAATGTGTAGTTATATGACTCCCTTCCTTCTAACCACAGATCATGTCATGGAGTATTCCCATTTCAAAGACGGGGAACTGCGGTATAGTAGAAGACTCATCAGTTGAGTGATTCTCAACCAGTGTCCCATAGCCATGAAATCCTTGTCGAGCATTAATAGCACTGTTAGGTGGGCCAATGCCTACACAATTCACAAGGTAAACACAGATACTTCATAAATTCATAGATGTTAGGGTCGGAAGGGACCTCAGAAGGTCGTTGAGTCCAACCCCCTGCCCTGGGCAGGAAAGTGCGCTGGGGTCAGACAACCCCAGCTAGGTGCTTGTCCAGTCTCCTCTTGAAGACCCCCAGGGTAGGGAAGAGCACCACCTCCCTTGGAAGCACATTCCAGATTCTGGCAACTCTTACTGTGAAGTTCTTTCTAATGTCCAGCCTAAATCTGCTCTCTGTCAATTTGTGGCCATTGTTCCTAGTTACTTCAGGGGATGCCCTAGTAAATAGAGCATCTCCTATTCCCTGCTGCCTTCCCCTGATGAATGTATAGGCAGCCACAGGATCACCTCTCAGCCTTCTCTTGCCAAGGCTGAAGAGATCTAGGTCCCTGAGTCTCTCCTTGTAGGGCCTTGCCTGCAGGCCTCTGACCATACGAGTTGCCCTCCTCTGAACCCTCTCAAGATTCTCCGCATCCCTCTTGAAGTGTGGCGCCCAAAACTGGATGCAGTACTCCAACTGCGGTCTATCCAGTGCCGCATAGAGGGGAAGCATCCCCTGCACCTGTTCGTCATGCATCTGCTAATGCATGATAAAGTGCAGTTAGCTTTGTTGATCACTTCGTCACATTGACTCATGTTCATCTGGGAGTCAACTATGACTCCAAGATCCCTTTCCAGGGCTGTGCTGCTGGGAAGGTCATCCCCCAGTCTGTAAGTGTGTTGGTGGCTCTTTTTGCCCAGGTGCAGCACTTTGCACTTGTCTTTGTTGAACTGCATCCTATTTTGTTCTGCCCATTTTTCCAACCTGTCCAGATCAGCCTGGATCTGTTCCCTACTGTCTGATGTATTAACACTGCCCCAAAATTTGGTATGATTTGTGAGCTTGGACAGGGTGCTCTCCACGCCCTTGTCCAAGTCACTGATGAAGACATTGAATAGCACCGGTCTAAGGACCAAGCGTTCGGGACTCCAATGTCCACATCTTTCCAGGTCAATATTGACCCATCCACCACCACTCTCTGGGTGCGACCCCCAAGCCAATTTGTCACCCACCTGACTGTGTTATCATCTACACCACAGCCTGTCAGTTTATTTACAAGAACAGAATGTGATACTGTATTGAAGGCCTTCTTAAAGTCTAGGTAGATGACATCTACTTTTTATTCCCCACCAAGTCATCCCCTGTAGCTAACACCAAGTCCAGCAAGGCATTTCCCTTAGTGGGATCATATACCTCCTGCGTTAGGCATGTCTATTTTGAATAGAAATCCATAATGTTAAAAACCATTCTGACCTTTTGTGGTCTAAGTTTTCTGCAACAAGAATTGATCTATTATTTTTCTATAGTAAAAAAACAAGTTAAAAATAAGAACTAGCATTTTCTGGAGGGTGCACTGAGTCCATCAAGGGGTGCCTTGTGCCTAAAAAGGTCGAGAACCACTGGATTAGTCACTTAACCCAATGTCTCACAGAACTCTGTGGGGCAAGGTTTCCCAAATCCCAGGTTAGCCCTACATACACTGGACCATCCTTTTTAAACACTGATGTTAAATACATCTTTATTAGGAGAATGAATTGATGCAGTTACACTGGTAGATAAAATTGGATGGTGTTACAAAAGTATACCCATTTTAAAACACTCTCAATGCAACAGAATTCCACTTTAAACAACAATGACTTAATTATGTATTTTTAAAAGCTGGTCAGATTATTAAATGCAGGATCTATGAAAAGAGGAGAGAGAATAAGGTATGGTGTGATCCTTCTATAAATATACCTGCAAGTGGAAATGTGAGAAAATGTTACTATTTGCATCATGATACTCCAAGCTCATAAATTTGAATATTGCAGTATTATCACTGGTTCCAGGTATTTCCCTACCATGAGTCACCTGTCAAAGACCTTATAACCTTTCAACCCTTCTTTTTAGTCTTCTGTAGTTTTGCTTATGGGAATATTGGGTCTGCAGGAGATATTTTTGGGTTCTCTTTGATGTTCAGAAGTATCTGGTGACTGATGCACATCAATTACACAATATTCTCCTGGTGTCCACTCACCTCTACTTCGTAAGATCAGCAGAAAATATATTTCTGCTACCAGTCCTGGGGAAGCTCAGAATTTCCCAAACCAAATTCATCCCTTTAACTGTAGTTAAGGAAATGTGGAAGTTTTCCTGTCAACTGCATATAAGTTCACGGAACCTCATATATCATAGGAAACCTAAACCATTTTATTTTATTTTGACCGACAACCCAACACTGCGGGAAGTATTTAAATATTTTGCTTAAGAGCGTTCATAGGTTTACTATTCTGAACTACAAGTGAAACTTTGGTACTGGGTCATAATATATTTGTTTTGAAAAACTCCCTAGTATGGTACGTTATCTATGGGAAAAATGTTGGCACATATGAAGGATTAAACAAAAGAAAAAAATAGAAATGAACAAAACTAGCTTAATTAGCAAAAAAAGTTAGTGAATAAACAGACTGAATTCAGTTCACTATGATTTGTGTGGAGAGACTATTGGCCATTTACTAATATTTGGACAACTGCCTGGAATTTATGGGGGGACAATTAATCCTATGAAGTTTAAGAGATTTTAGCACAAATAATTTGCCCAGAAACCAAATCAAAACCAAAAACGTGTTACTGGTTGCCCACTGGACACTATCTGCTAGTCCAGGGGTTGGCAACATTTTGGACAGAGTGCCAAAAATACCTGCAACCCCTACTTGGAAGATGCTGGCATGCCAGGGGTGGATGGCGGGGGAGCCACAAGGGCTCAATCCTGTGACAGCACAACCTGGGCCCCTACTCCACCGTCTGCCCCAACATGCGCGTGCACCTGCCGCCAGCAATAAGCCACGCCAGGTTTCCACAGATCCCAGTGCAGCTGCTTGCAGCCTCCCCGCCACCTGCTGTGAGCAGCCTGGGCTCTCTGGTGGGCAGCAGGGGCCTGCCCAGAGACCAGGCCAGCTGTGGCAGGCAGCCGGGAGGTGCAAGCAGTTGCACCAGGGCTCTGCAGAGCCCTGGCCTAGCTTTTTACTGGTGGCGGGTGCACATATGCTTCGGGGCGGATGGCAGAGAAAGGCCTGGGCTGCGCTGCCACAAGAAGGATCGGGCTGCTTGCAGCTCCCCTGCTGTCTACCTCAGCTGTGCATGCACCTGTCACCAGTGACAAGCTGGGCTGGGGCTCTGCAGCCCCAGTTCAGCTGTTTGCAGCTTCCTGGCTGCCTGCCTAGGGCAGGGCCCTACCACCTCCATGGATCCTGGGCTGCTCACAACAGGCAGCAGGGAGACGCCAGCAGCTTCACCAGGGTCTGTGGCATCCCAGCCCAGCTTGTTGCTGGCAGCAGGTGCAAGCATGCCTCCAGGAGGACAGTGGGAGATCTGCAAGGGACCTGATCCTTCTTGTGGCAGTGCAGGCCCAGCTCCTTCCCCGCTGTCCGCCTTATGGTGCATATGCCAAGCCAAATGCCTTTATGTGCCGCATTGGCATGCATGCCAGGGGTTGCCAAACCCTGTGCTAGTCTCTTCTTGAAAAGATTTCAGTAATCTATTCAGGAAGCACAAACATTACCATGGGGTAATTAAAAGCACATTGACAAAAATAATGTCAAAGCAGTCAAAAGAACAGTTCACAAATAACCAGTAGACTGAAGATACAGGCAAATGTACATTTGGCACTGCTGCAAAAGCAGAACATTTCAGAAGGACAGATGCTAAATGGGGGTGTAGAGCAGCTGTTACATTCAAATGGTTATTATGCCTGCACAGGCCGGGAGTGATGAAAATGTAGCAAAACTGCTCCAGATTTAGCTGTGGATGAAGCAGTGCTAAAGTTGGGACTTTTGCTACATCTATACCTCTCCCAGCTTTGGCACACATACCCATTAAAACAGGGGTCAGTAAAATGTGGCTTGTGGGCTGAATGTAGCCTGCCAGCTGACTGGATCCAACCCGCAGAGGGCATTCGCCAAATGACTGGATCTGGCCCGTGGCTGCCCCCACCGAACTCCACATGGGGCTGAGCCGGGCCTGGGGCAGTGAGCGCTGAGCTGCTGCCCGTGCTCACTGGCCACAGCCCCAGCCAGCACACACACAGAATCATGGAAAATTGGGGTTGGAGGGAAGCTCAGGATGCTATCTAGTCCAACCCCTTGCTCAAAGCAGGACCATCACCAACTACATCATCCCAGCCAAGGTTTGTCTAGCCACGTCTTAAAAACCACAACTTCTCTGGGTAACCTGTTACAGTGTTTTACTACTCTCCTAGTGAGAAAATTCTTCCTAATATCTAATCTAAACTTCCCTTGCTGCAACTTGAAACCATTGTTCCTTGTTCAACTTGTTCCTCCTTGCATCTGTCACCACTGAGAACAGTTTAGCTCCATCCTCCTTTGAATCCCCCCTTAGGTAGTTGAAGGCTGCTATTAAATCACCTCTCAGTCTCTCTTCTAGAGTAAAGCCCAGTTCCCACAGCATCTCCTCATAAGTCATGTCCCCCAACCCCTAAACGATTTTTGCTCCCCTCCACTGGACTCTCTCCAACTTGTCCACATCCTTTCTGTAGTGGGGGCCCAAAACTGAACATAATACTCCAGATGTGGCCTCACTGACATCCTGAATAGACGGGAATAATCATTTCCCTTAACCTGCTGGCCACACTCCTACCAATACAGCCCAGTATGTCATTAGCCTTCTTGCCAACAAGGGCACATTGTTGGCTCATTCAGTTTATTGTCCACTGTAACCACTAGATCCTTTTCTGCAGAGCTGCTGCCCAGCCAATCAGCCCCCAGCCTGTACTGGTACATAGGATTGTTCCATCCTAAGTGCAGAACTTTGCATTTGTCCCTGTTGAACTTCATGAGATTCCTTTTGGCCCAATCCTCCAATCTGTCTAGGTCACTGAGCAGGAGGAGCTGCTGCTGGAAGTGAGGGGAAATGCCACACCAGGACCAGTCCAGCTAGTAAGCTGTGCATAGTGGCCAGGGCAGAGCCAGCAGGCATGGATGGGAACATGGCACAGGATGCCCCAGGTGACAGCCAGTGGGGCTTGGACCCATGTGGAGTGCAAGACTGCACTACCTGGACAAGTTCTGCCACCCCCTCCCTGCACCTTCCCCACTCCCTTGCTCACCCTCAGCCAGCTCCCGGGACCTAATGCCCAAGCAGCACCCCACCCCCACACTACACCCTCAGGGCAGGGGCATGCAAGGAGCAGATTGCCCATCCAGTTCCTGAACACCACTCCCTGCCTGCCTGTGGCTCCGTCCCACATAGGGAGTTTTGGTGAGTTGTTTGGGCGGGAGTGGGGACTGATGCAGCCCACAACAGTTCATCAAAACTTGGTATGTGGCTCCTGGGCCCAAATAATTGCCCACCCCTGCATTAGCATGTAATAGTCGCTGCATGATTCTGGGCAAGAGTTCCCTTTCCCTTTTGAAACAGCTCCAAATGCACATTTGTCCATACCTGGATACCTACTTATAATTAATGTATCTGAAGAAAAATTTCTTTGGTTCACACACAATTCACAAAATCTAAAAAGGAATTAAGTTCATAAAAAAAATACTCATCATACGTAATAAAGGGCCCAACTAGCTGTAGGCTATGTCTGAACTGAGGTGATTCAACTGCTATCCTGACAAGCTGCAGATGCAGGAGGTGCTGGGGATAACACCTTATTCCATTACAAACTGTTTTTTGCAAGACAAACAGGGTCAAGCAGTATCCATTCTCAGAGTTAGTTTTCAGAGTAAGCATTAGCTGTGCAATAGGAAGAATGCTTCTGGTTTTTCAGAAAGAAAGTTATGTGAGCTATCATATATACTACACACACTATGAAAGCCAGAGAAAATGCTGTGTTTGCTTATTCTGTTTCATAAGCCATATTTTAAATCATTTTAATATCACCATTTTAACTCTTATATGGCATTTTTGTGCCTGTAGCTTATTGGAGGGTGATAGCAATAAAGCGAGTGTGACTTGAATTTTTCTTATTTACATATAAAATAGGAAATTATGTAGATGACAGATGCAAACCTAAGTGATTATATAACCATATGCAATTTGTGTTCTAACCAACTCTCTTTAGCACATGAAAACCTAGACTTGATTACTGTTGTAAAATAGGCTGCTTTGCCTTAAGTTTTTCACAATATGTTAAAGAGAAGGTAGAAAAGAAAATAGGCTACCTGGATTTCTCCATTAGTTACAATATTAGAATACTTGGAAAATAATATATATCGAGTAACAAGTACAGAGATGTGCTGTTCATTTGAATAGACTTGATTACATATTTAACTTAGATAGGAGAACTAATTGGCATACTGAGAAAACTCTTTCAAAGATTTGTGCCACGCTCATTACAGTGGCAGTGCAGTTAACAGATATCTGTGCCTTTACCAAGACATTTTATAATAGTCATATGATCCTGTAAGACCAACGGAAGCAGAAGATACTCAGTATTTTTCTGGGAAGGGCCCAGAAAGAACATCTCTCATTGAGGTGGACCACAGCAATTTTGGAAAATAACAGAAACGTTAACTTTGTACATTTGTGTTCAACATGTGTCCAAGAAAGCAAAATGACTAAGTTACTATACAACTTCCCTTAAACAACTACGGATTAAGGACTCTCCTAACACCTGGCATATACCATATACCCCTAGAAGACTGCTTTAATTTCCATCTGGCTATTTATGACTTCATTCTGCCTACTGAGAACCACAGGGATTGGCAACTCCTGTGTACCACCATCTCCAAGAACGCTTCCTGCACCAATAGCTAAGAGAAAGGTGGCATAAGAGATAGGCATTATGGTATGCCAACTACACTGGCTTACCCCAGGAGGACTTTCCCTCATGAAAGGGGAATCAGCTGATTAAGCTGCCTTTATAGCTGCTTTGACCACCAAAACAGCACAAAGCAGCTGTCTTAATACCAGGCATGTCCTTCAGCATTCTGCTTTAGTTGAAGGTTCTGTTTTCCAGCAAGTTTGCACTTTTATGACAATTTCAGTTGGACAGACAGCACTGAAAATAAAACAGGTAAATATGGATGTAATAATTACAAAATGGCAAGAAATGTAACTTGTCCCTCAAAATAAAGAACAAAGCAAAAGTTTCAATAAAATTAAGCAAAACTGCTTATCTGTGATCCACAAATATTTACTTCATTTTGTGCTGCTTATTCGTTGTCCCACCTCTACCTAGAAGGTTGACTTAATAACACCTGAATTTATTTGCAAAGGCAAGTTTGGATCACAAGCGATAAAACATCTCTGTATATGCTTCACATGACTTTTAAAAAAGGACATTTAGCAAATGGATTAAAAAAAACCCAGGAAGAATTCTTCACTGGTCAGTCAGAAAGGTCAAATCTAGGCACAGTATAATAACCAGGGTTGCTGTGAAGCAGCTTACCCAGATTATTATGGTAATAAGTTGTCAAATTTATGAAAGGTTGGTGATGAAGAATATTTTTTGATTTAACATGAACTAGAAATAATGTCTCAGAGCCATGAACAGTAGTTCTGAAGAGCAAGAGTATACCTGGGCGCGCACACATGGAACAGATTCTCCCTTCACTGATCAGTACAGGTATTCTTACCACATTCTGCTTTTTTAGACACCACATGTTCACTAAGAAATAAACTACCTCAAATTTCCTGTGGAATAGGAGTGTGCATATAGGAAGTTATCACAGCACAGCTGATATGCTCTTAAATTCACAGCATTGCTTATTTTGGGGTAACTTACTCATGTACCCATACCCTTATACTTGCAGGTCAGTCAGCTCTGTCTTGAAATAACAGAAGTATTGAAAAATAAAATTTTAACTGGTTTATCCTAATCTTACCAGCAAAGAATTTCAAGGCAAAACACAGCCCCTAACATACGTATTGAGGTAGTAATGTTTTGCTCACTCTAACCTTTGCTGTTCTATTAGAAGCATTGGGCCACATTATGCCATTCCTTGAAAAAAAAATCTTCAGAAAAATAGGGAAATGGGAGGCTGGAAATGCATAGGGATAAAGTGGCACATTGATACCATCATGGAAGGAATCTCAGAGCTTGTCTGCACAGGGAAGTTAGGTCACAGTTAGCTAGGGTGTGGATCTAGTGCTCGACCTATTCTACATTCAGAATAGACACAACCAGGGTGCTCAACCCCAAATGCAGCCCACGGGGCCATGGCAACTGGCCTGTGGGGCTTCCTGTGGTTTGGACATTTCATGGCACAGGAGTAATGATAATTAACATGGCCACCTCTCTCCTGCTATCAAACTTCCAAGCCCCCGGCAGCCAGACCATGACCAGGACAGAATGATGCCATGTGGCTGGACTGGACTGGACCCCAGCTGCACCTGCTCCGCACACCAGATCAGGCCCACTGGCCAGATTTGGCCCATAGAAACTTGGTACTGTCCATCCAGCCAATAGGGCTAAAAGGTTGGGCACCACTAGGTGTGAGGAATGTGTGCAGTGTAGCTAGTACACTGTAACTTCAAACTCTAGATCACTGTGCATTAACTTCCCTACAGAGAAGCCATAAAGAACAATTAGGCAGGCATCCTATATAAACATACAGCTAAAAAAACACTAGCAAATTGTAACAATGTATTTTATAAAATTAGGTGAGTTAAAAGAAAAGTTAAAAGAAAACTACCTGGCCTCCTTCTGTAAATGAATGTCTTCACATTTCATACTTCATCATATGCCTGTGCTGTGAGAGTGCTCAAAAGGACTTCAGGTACCTATAGTCTATTACTGCTTATACATTAAAAAAAAATTAAATACACTAGAGAAATCTAACCATCTGATGGATTCCCATTCCGTATGTCAGCTAGGTGCTACAGCAGAGTTGGACTACCACAGATGGAAGGTAGCTTGTTGACTCTTCTCTGAGAACAAGTCCTGCATCCTCATTAGGAGCTTTAAATGCTTCACATCCGACCACTGAGCCTTGGTCTTCAGGGGAAGGGAGTCCACAAAGAATTAGAAGCACATCGATACATTAAAAATAAATTTAAAATGTAGAAGTGGTGGCTCAGGGGTGAGTTCCCATGGTAGCATCAGAAGTTTTAAAGTTGTCGTTTGGATTTTAATGCTTTGAAGCTTCTTTGAACATGTGAAAGGAAGCTTGCAAAACTTCCAATACAGCTAAAAGTAATGTGTTCCTCATCAGAGGACTACTGATAAATGTGATTACATCTGCACATATGATATCAATACACACAGATTTATTGTGTGCTTATGTGCATAGATTTGTATGTAACTTATGTATATATACAATGTTAATCGAAGACATATTTTTAGACATGTTAATAGTTGCTTTTGGATACCCTCAAAAACATTGTGAAAGATGATCAAATCACACAGTGACTCTCTAGAGCAGTGGTTCTCAATATTTTTTTTTTTTTGGAACAGAGGCACCCCTCTGTAATTTTTGTGAACTGAGTGCCACCCAATTTTGAAAACTAAATATAGATATTATGGGGCTTATTTTCTTGGCTAGGGGCCTGGTCCTGGGTCTGGGGGATTGTCCAGACAGGGACAAGCCTGAACCTGCACTTATCATCTTATCTCCTCACACTTCACTTATCTCCTCCATACCCTTGCTGGGAATCACTGTTCTAGAGATTCAGCTTAAACATTCTATAGTATGTATATTTGCTTGTAGCCTCAATACTACAAGTCCAATTTTGAGGGAGGGGGAAAGATAAGACCTGGATATAATAAATAATGAGCAAATCAGGATTAAAGATAACATTGTGCTCAAGGTTCTTTTCCCAGATTTGCAAGTTAGCTGTGGATCATCTTACTTTTCACTAAACTAAGTGCTGGATGACAAACAGCTCTCCATACATTCATATCCTTTTACATAGCAGAACTGTAGATTTTAGGAGTTAATCTAGTTTAATCTACTTTCACTGACCATTGCTTGGAAGAATCACTTCAAGTTTTTCTTAGATGAGAGTTAAACAAACAAATGGATGGGACAAATTGCACAATAACCACAATAACCACGTCAGGTGTGTTAGCACCTTTTACCTGACAAGTCAAAACTGTAAGACATGCTAAGTGGCCGCATTGCTGGAAAAAAAAAGAAAAAAAAAACAACAACAAAAAGAACATAATTCAGCTATTAGGAAAACAGAGAAGTAACAAAAAGAAAAGATTAGCTCCATTTAAATCATTTTGGATTCCAGTGCACAGGTTAGCATAAATCCAAAATGTGTCAGAGACGCTTTTTTCTTTACTATAGAAAAGGTGCAAGTGTGAACAGCATCAGTGGGATGTGCAAATACATAGCTGTAGAACACCATTTCTGTAATACAATAAAACCAAAATCTAACTTAAGAAATAAATATCTTGAAAACCAGAAGTTAAGGTTTTTATCTAAAATAACATTTACAAATGACAAATCATAACTGACAGGAAAAAAAAGTAAAAGGTACAAAGCCATATTCACACAAGTTTCAGTGACCCAAAAGAAAGATCTGTACTTTTTGGAAGCTTAATCTCCCATGATTATAATTAAACTAATAAAGAGAGGCATTCAAACCAAGTGTAGTCACTAGCTCCTTAAAAAAAAAAGATGAAAACCTAACAAATGGAAAATTACTAAATCTTGGTCTTTTATAGATTCATAGATGTTAGGGTTGGAAGGGACCTCAATAGATCATCGAGTCCGACCCCCTGCATAAGCAGGAAAGAGTTTGGGAGCCCGTTCCAGACCTTGGCCACTCGAACTGTGAAGAAGTTCTTCCTAATGTCCAGTCTAAATCTGCTCTCTGCTAGCTTGTGGCCATTATTTCTTGTAACCCCCGGGGGCGCCTTGGTGAATAAAACCTCACCAATTCCCTTCTGTGCCCCTGTGATGAACTTATAGGCAGCCACAAGGTCGCCTCTCAACCTTCTCTTGCGGAGGCTGAAAAGGTCCAGTTTCTCTAGTCTCTCGTCGTAGGGCTTGGTCTGCAGGCCCTTAACCATACGAGTGGCCCTTCTCTGGACCCTCTCCAGGTTATCCGCATCCTTCTTGAAGTGTGGCGCCCAGAATTGCACGCAGTACTCCAACTGCGGTCTGACCAGTGCCCAATAGAGGGGAAGTATCACCTCCTTGGACCTATTCGTCATGCATCTGCTGATGCACGATAAAGTGCCATTGGCTTTTTTGATGGCTTCGTCACACTGCCAACTCATGTTCATCTTGGAGTCGGCTAGGACTCCAAGATCCCTTTCCACTTACGTGCCACCCAGCAGGTCATTTCCTAGGCTGTAGGTGTGCTGGACATTTTTCCTCCCTAGGTGCAGCACTTTGCATTTCTCCTCGTTGAACTGCATTCTGTTGTTTTCTGCCCACTTGTCCAACCTGTCTAGGTCTGCTTTAGTTTGCCTTACACTTAAATATATATTATCCTCTCCTTGACAGTTATGTTTTCAGTGTAAATTAAGAAGTCAAAGGTTCATTGGGCCTGGAAAGTTCATATAACTAATGAAATGAGACATCTGTCTTGTTACAAGCATGTGGTCCGCCACACTTAAACACAGCTTGGTTAGTGCATTTATTTTTGACAAAAATATATATCTGGCTCCAATCTCAAACATGAATTACCAATTGTACTAAACTGGTACATTATCCAACATTTATTAGAAACTAGGATGAGACCAAATTCATTCTGATTTGCAACACAAATGCTAATGCTTTAACTGTAAGAGTTATCAAGTCAGTCAGTCCCAACATTAAGAATAATCAAAAGGAGAAAAAATAAACATACCAGCTAAGCAACATAATCTGCACCTACTTGTCAACTTGTAAAAAATGCAGGGTGTCATAAATGGATCTGGCAGCCATATACCCTTTAAGCTAATATATGTTTAAAGGGCTCATTAATAGGAGTCAGTGACAGTAATATACATTAGGTGCTTGAGCCAGAGCCAAGAAACGTGGGAGCAGAAGAGCTTCAAGTTCAAGAGTAAACAAACCAGATATTACAGCAGTTGCAGAAAGAATCCCTTAATACTGTATATTCAAATTATGTTCACTCTTAATTAAGAGACATGTATTTTAGTTAATTTTTTGCTGGGAGTTCCCAATCCCGAATTTAAAATAAAGCAAATCTCTGTAAAACAAAACATAGAAGGGAAGAGCTGGTTCCTTCCAAGGCTACTTCGGCTCCATTTGTTCATGTAAAAAATAAACCCACTCTTTTAATTAAAAATAAATACTTTCTAAGCCTCTCTTTTCCTGACATTTTATTTAGACTTGTTAGCTTAAGCCACTCAGTCATATTTGTCATTCTTTTGTTGCACTTTTCCCTATATATAATTAGTTATAGTCTGGTTGTAGAAATTAATTGACATATTTCAACCAATGGTGAAAACAGTAATAACTGCACTTGTACAATATACCTTGTACTTTAATTGGATTCATCTCAAGACCTTTTCGATTTTCACTGTTATGGTATTATCAAAGACATCCACCTTGATGGTTTAACTGGATTAGCCACACTCATCTCTCCCTTCTCTGTTCTTCCATTTAGATTATAAATCCTAAACCTTATTACCTTATTATTTCATTATACTAAATTACATGCAACACTTATCTGTACACCTGATCTATTTCTAGCTTTCTAAATGTAGTAGCCATTTTCTCATCCCAATTCTATTGTATATAAGTGAATTTTGCTCTTAAGAAAATGCAAAGAGTTCAAACAGTTGGTCAGTTTCATTGTAAAAAAAGGAAAAAATGGCATACTTCAAAATAAGAAGCAACTCCCTCTAAATGAGTCAAAAGGTATTTTTCCGTTTCTTTATGCTAGTGACAAATAAGCATTTGCATAGCTGTCTCAGCAAAACTTTTCTAGTTTTTTAAATAAACTAAGACATCACCCATTCATATCTCAAAAAGTTCTAAAAAGCCATTTTTGAGCTGGAAGAAGATAGCCATGGTTCCAAAAATTAAAAACTACTTTTAAGATAGTGGGGATTTGAAAAGTAGTTACTGGAGCACGTTTATATTCAATCCAAGCCCCCTCCCCAAATCTAGGTACTAATGGTCTGAAATTTGGAATTGCTTTTGGAAATTAAAAAGCTATCTTTAAAATTCTGATTTGTTCTAAAGATGTGAACTTGCTCCCTCTGTAAGGACACAGTATAGTTCCGAGACAAAGAACACCTTATACATTCAAAGTTAAATGTTTACATATTGAAGCAGTGAAAATGAAACCTCTCAAGATTCTGCTGAGCTTCCAGGCTTTCAAATAGAAAAAAATCAGACTGAAAAAATAAACACGAGAAGGTTTGTCAACCATAAATCAAATCCCAAATAGGATCCAGATGGTCCACAAAAATCACTGTTAAGAACATCCTGTTGTTCAAATAGTACCCAAACTTTACCAATATACCGTATTTACTTGACTATAAGACAATCCTGAATATAACATGACCCCCCAATAATGACATTCTATATATGGAAAACTTATAAAGTTGTTATAATTTTCCAGGCATACTGTATAATTATTGGAGGTTTGCCTTGAATTTCTCCCACTCCCACTGTTACAGCAGGGAAAATAAATGGGGGGGGGCCCACCTTTGAAAGGGGGAAAAAGTGAGGGGGGGGGGGGGGGGAAGAGAATCAGGTGCTCTACCTTGTCCTCTACCCCCACCCCCATCTTCTTCCCCCTGCAACTCCTTCTCTACCATCTCCCTGCAACTTCTTCCCCCCTGCAGCAACTTCCCCATCCCTGCTCTCCCTGAGGATGTGGAAATGAGGGACACATTTGAAAATACTGATGTTGACATAAACATAACTCTATGAATTTGCATATAGAGAAATTACTACAGATTCTCATAGATTTGATTCATCCATAATGAATGGATTTTATCTTTTTTGAAACTGCTGCAAGCTTTACCTTTTGACCTTTTTTGAAACTGCACAGCTACTCCATAAAAACACTTTGAAGCAGCACTTTTGTACCTACTTATATATAGTGCAATTTTTTTTAAAGTAAAATTTTCATGTTCCAAACCAAATCAGAGAAATCAATTCCAAATCCGTGAGTCATTCAAAAACCATGTGTGGCCCTACTACCAGCAAACATCCTCTACCCCCGCCTGGGCTTCAGATGCTTCCAAATCCTTTGGCAGGCATCCTATGTGTGGGCCCAGGCCCAGAGCCTTGGGGTTCAGATGCCCCAAAGTTTCGCTTGCCCTCAGCTGTATGGCCACAGGGGCAAGCTGGGGAGAAGTCTCTCATTTCCATACAGTGGGCATATAGCCAAGATCTTCCCACTGGAACAGAAAGTGGGAGACGATGCCTTACCTAGGTCAAGGTACTACCTCTTGCCAAGAAAGTGGTTTTCCTCTGCAACTATGAAAGCCGCATTTATGCATGAGATTAGTCCAAAGCCAAAAGGCTCATAATTTACCATGTAGTTCACTGGACTGTGCCCCAGCAGAGTCAACAGTGTTTCAAAGCATGGTGAACCCACAGCTAAGCAGTGATCAGTATATCCCCCACAAAGGATCCATGAGCTAATTACCCTCCTCCCCATTCATGACTGGAACCATGTGTTTTTGTCACAAGTCCTGGGATGCTCCAAAAATTTACAGACAGATGAAACATAGGGCAATCTGGTCTGGCTTCACCTCATGGGGTTCAGGACCATGCTAATCATATGTGACAGGCTGAGAGATGAGGTGACAAGAGGGATTCCGGGTGAAGTGTTTGAGGTCCTGTTTGGTGATATTTACCACATATTTAAAGCTGGAGAAGAAATAGGAATCATTGGAAATGGGAAAGAAAGGTTCAGCTCAGTTGTGGGCATGACGAGGAAGTTGCAATATATTCAATGTAGTGACTCACTATGACCTGAAAAAGAGCCGGTGCTAAGGGAGACTGAGCATGATGGACACTATCGTATGTTTCATTCAGATGGGCTGCATTAACCTATTCTTGTTGTAGGTTTCCGTTAGGATGTTTGCCTAATATGGACCATGTGTTTTAGAGTCATGTTCAGTGTTAGCTACATTTTATCATAGTTGGTTTCCATTACTGAGTACATACTGCTTTTGGCACCAGTTTAATGATAGACAATGTATTTAATGAGATTTCCTTGTATGTGAATATGAGAGGCTCGTTTCTTCCATGCTGATTGGGGGGAAAAGCCTTGTCTTATATTTGAGTAAATATTATAGTAATCACTACTAATTACACCCTAATTGCATTCACTTCTAAACAACTATGCACACTTATCCTGTTAAAACAGAATTGCAATTGTAGTTTGTTTCTTTGCCTCTTCAGCAGTCTTCCTCTGCACAAATACAGCTCACAAAACTTTCCTGTGACAGGTAAATATTTTAAGAAAAGAAAATGAAAGAGACAGCATAGGGCATTTACAACCTCTTTAGCTGTCAGACTTTACATTAGTTTAAATAGTCTTGAGTGGTGATTGCTGAAAAATGCAATGTTTCTATTACTTCATAATACCAGGGAAGACAAATTATGGCCCATGAGCTAAATATGGCCCACCAAGGGATTCTGTCCAGCCTCTGGTAGGTCCCTTGGCCCTGCCTGGGGCTAGGCACAGAGGGCAGCCTGGGCTGTAGTGTGTGTGTGGCCTATTCCACTGTCCCAGCCACGCAGCAGGACAGGGGTGGTGTGACAGCCAGACTTGACATCCTGGCAGCCCCCACCATGGTGGCTCACTCTGGCCAACTGCCACTGCCAGTCCACCCCATACCCACCACCATGGGCGCCAGGTGGAGCAGGTGGGGAGTTCTCTATGGAGACTAGCTTGGAGCCCCTGTGGGCAGGGCTCACTTGGCAGGGCAGATAGAACGGGGCTAGGATAGGATCTGTTCCCTGCACGTCCCTATGACGGGTGCCGGTTCCATGGGCAGGGATGTGCAAGGAGTGGATCATGACTCTGCCCCAGGCTTTGGCCCCAGCCCCGGCCCCATGCTATCACCCTCCCACAATCCTGGCTTTGGCTTGCCCGTTCCACTCCCAGACACCGCTCCCTGTCCACCCATGGCCCCATCCCATCTGCCTGGCCGAGCACATCTTGCACGTGGGGGGTCCCAAGCCGTCTCCATGGAGACCCTGCCTGCGTGCTCTGTCCAGCACCACCCCTCCAGGTGCTGGGTCACACAGGCCAGATAGAGTCAGTTGCCTCCCCCCACCCCTTCTGTGCTGGGTCAGCAAGAACTGCTGTCTTCTGCTGGGGAGCCAGTATTTTATTTTTATTAATTTTTTTTGGTGATTTTGTGGGTTTCATGGACAATCTCAGATTTCCTGTAGTTTCAACAAAAGTGTGAATTAAGTAGGTCCCTCATAATAGGCAACTAATCATTATTTATGTACTGTAGAAGCTAAACACTTTGTTATGTAAATCTTAATCAGTCACTGATTCAGAAGTCATACACATGATTATAGAGGCTCCCACTCCATAACTTATAGAATGAAGCACAATTGTACATCCCAACTGATGCAATACTCTTATCTTTAAAGTTCAGCAAAACATAAATAAAAACAAATAATCACTAAAGAATAAAGAGACTAATGAAGTTGACAGCAAAAAATAAAGAGAATAAAATGAGTTAAGATCAGATCTAAGAAGTACATTTTACTGCATATTAGGAAAACAAGCTTCTGTTCACGTCTGAGTCAATTTAACGTAATTTCCTCTACCAAACAATAAATGTAATGGCAATTAAATTAGTCTATTTATGACATCAGAAACCTACAGAGATCAGGCTGAATTATAGTGTCATCTTCTTAAAGCAAGGAAATAATCATTTGAACATATTGGAAAAGCCATACAGTCCTAGGAAAGCTTGGAAGATCCACTGCCTCTACTTTAGCAATCTGCAGAGATTAATAATACTGTTGCCTACATGGGTCACTTTTATATGAGCACTGATGCCCAAAACAGGTGCTAATATGAGCAATATACTCACCTAGCCTGCTACGCCTGACCTCATCTGGTGAGACAGGACGCAGCTTTCTTTCCGCCTTGATTTCCTCCAATATCCTTTCATGGAGGCTGCGTGGTCGAGGTGGCGTTGGTTTCAGTTTTCTTGCAGATGCCTTTGGAATTAAAACAGTGACTATTAAAGCAAAACATTACTCCCTAGAAGTGATTCCATAAGTGTTCTTTTAAGCAGCAGATTATCTTGAAGTGATTTTATGTGCATTCAATTAAAAGACAACCAGAATATTGGAAGGATAATTTTGAAAGCCTCTAAGACAGTGGTTCTCAACCTTTTTAAATTAAAGGCTCCCCTCAGAAAATGCCAGCTCTTAGGCTTTCTTCGAACATTTTTTCTATTGCAAAGAATGCAACAGCCAGAATGTTTTTGATGCTATGGATTTCTATTTGAAATTTCTGGTCTTGTGTACATCATATTTGTACACCAAACAGTGGTAATATTGTGCAGCACACTCAAAAGCATCTCACAGCACCCCTGGGTGCACTCTGGTTGAGAATCACTGCTCTGAGACAACATAGTTCCATGCAGATATGGCACAAACATTAATGTAAAGGTGCCATGGTTTTACAATGATCATCTTACACAGACCTTGTTTTATACATACAAGACAACATTTGTGGTGCAGCACACACAAATATTTTTGCTACAGGATCATTTTAAAACAACAACAACAACAACAAAAATCACAACTATTCCCTGACCACAAGCACATTTTAAAAGCCATGCTTTCATTAGGAAGAAACATATTGGATTACATACAGGGTTTAATGGAGGTCGTGATCGGATAAAATCCAGGATTATTTCATGAGCGCTCTTTTTTAATCGAGGTGGAATATCACCACTGACCTGAAAGAAGGAAAATGAAACATGTATTTTTATGCTCTGCATTCAAATTTGTGCTCTCAGATGAGATCAGATAAACATACTTAACATCCAGAGGGAGCCTTTAGTTTTGACACAAACATATTCTAAAAATGTCATCAGTTCTGAAAAAAGTGATAATTTGTATGCAGGATATAGAAAAGAAATGCTGCATATAAGAGCATTTTCATTTTATAAGCAGATGTAGAATGAATGCAGTCACAGTAATGTTAATTACTAATACTTAGGATTTAGTAGTGAAATCAGGGCTTGCAGGAGAACAGAGGGTTCATTAGGGCATTGACAAACTTCTGCAGTGTTTTGGAGGACAAAATGCAAACAGCTCTTAGCTAACTGTTTGAATCCAAGAGAACAACTTGCGATGCTGATAATTTTGCAAATTATTATGCTGTCTCCAATACCGTGGTTCTTAACCTTGTTAAATTCAAAGCACCCCTCAGAAAATGCCCGCTCCTAGCTTTCACTCATTTCTTGACTACAGAAAAATAACCTGTTTTTCTGGTGCAAGGAACTCAGAAAGACCACAACAGGTCAGAATATTTTTGACACTATGGATTCCTGTTTCAAATCTCTGGGTTTATCTTGTAAACTGTGTGGGTGTTTGCACACCTAAGAGTGATACTTGCGTGGCACCCAGTGACATTCTTAAAGGAATCTCATGGAACCCCAGGGTGTTACAGCACTCTGGTTGATAATCATTGCTCTAATATTCTGTTTTTCAGGAAGGTTATCAAGAAGGTTGTGATGAGGCAACTCGGGCATTACGTAGGGTCCTGAGATTTTCATGAGCCCTTTTCCATGTTGTTTCTGATTTGGGTATGGGCACTCAGACTGTGCTAGTCCCATTGACTAAAGATCTGTTTCTAGAAACAGAAAAAGATCAAGTGTCCCTTCTCATTCTTTTAGATCAGGGTGGGCAAATATTTTGCCTGGAGGGCACCTTAATGACTTTTGGTGAGCTGTCAAGGGCCACAAGGGTAGCCCCACCCCTTGACAGGTGCCCTGCCTGGAACACCATCTGGGGACGAGAAGTCCCACCCCTAACCTTTGCCACCGGAAGTCCCTCCTCCTGCCCCCAAAAGCACTCATTTTGGGAGGAGGGGTTGCCATCTTGGAACCAGAAAAAAAATCATATACTATGAATCAAATATCTACTATAATATATTTTAATTTTATTTTAAAAAATATTTTTGTCCTGATTTACATGCGTTTGCATAGTGTATATAGAGGTGTTTGCATAATAGCTCAAAATAAAGTCTTATTCTCGGATTTTGTGTGTGTGAGGGAGGTATGGGATTTGTGTGGGGCGTGGATGGGTTTTGGGGGGCTTGTAAAGTGGGGGGGGGCTGTGGATGTGTGTGTGGGTTGGTATGTGGTTTGTGGGGGTGTGGTCTGTGGGTGGTATGGGTGTATACGTGGGTGGGTGTGGGGTGTTTGTGGGTTTTATGGGGTATGTGGGTGTGTGTAGGAGATGTGGGGGGGGTGTCAGGTTTGTGGGGGAAGTGTGGGGCCCCCCTACCACATACCCCTTCCCCCCCATGGCACACAGCCTCTACTTCCAGTGGTGGCAGCAGCAGGTGATGGGCCCTCAGGGCACTCATGGCCCACAATAGGCAGAGCCCCCTGGGCGGCACATGGCTCCAGCTGAGTCCTAGGGGCTGCACATGGCACGGAGCTAGCCTGGCTCGCTGCTGCACGCCTCTAAAACAAACTGGACTGGCTCTGTGCCATTGTGTGGGGATCATGGCACTGAGGGCAGGAGCCATGCACCTGTGGGGTGGGCCAGGCCAGCTCTGTGCTTTCACATAGCGCTTCCATCACTCTAGTGGGAAACTGCACATGGTGACACAGAGCCTGCCTGGCCCAATGGCCCATGACTCCTGGTCCACATGTAATTGGTTAAGGCAGGCTCTGTGCCGCCATGTGGGGCTCCTGGCTTTGCAGCCAGGAGCACATGCTGCTGAGCCAGGCCAGGCCAGCTCCATGCCACCACCTGCAGCCCCCCAGAATTCAGCCAGAGCCATGCATCACTGGAAGGCTCTGCCTATCATAGGCTAGGAGAGCTCTGAGGACCCAGTGCCTGCTGTTGCTGCCTTTGGCAGCAGGGGCTATGCACCATAAGGTGGCAAGGGGCCCATACCCCTCTACACAAACCCCACACCCAGCCCCCACAAACCCCACACCCATGCACACCTAACCCACACTCCCGACAGCCACCCACACACACATACGTGTGTGCACACCATCAGGCTAGGCAGATTCCCTGTTACCACATTTGGTTCCTAGCAATGCAGGCAGCAGCTCCACTCACCAGCTATCCAGTCACCTGGCATCACGCTCAGTGACTCCACACGGGGCTCCCAGCTGGACTGCCAGGAGCCCCAAGGACATGGAGGAGCCTGCCTAGTCTGATGACACACCACCTCTGAAAGCCTGAGCCTCCCAGTGGCTGCCAGAGGGGCAGCTACGCCGGTAATAATTGTTTTTTGGAGGGCCCCACAGGCCAAATAGAATGGCTGGATCTAGTCCCTAGGCCATATTTTGCCTGCCTGTTTTAGATCTACCAGCTGCCAATCAACCCTGAAGATGTGCCCCATGTCTGCAAATCTCAGCAAAACGTGATGGTATTACTTTAAAACTGCTCCACTCTAAATTTCTCAATGTTTAAAGTCACCTGACTACACTGATCTACCTATACTTTAAAAAATGCTTTGAAGATTTAAACTGAGCTTGCAGATAAATGATATACTTTGATAATAAATGTAAATAATCAAGACATTAAAATAAACAATTCAATTAAAAGGGAATATGACACTCTATGATATGGAGAGTATTATTTTAAAGCAATTAAGTATATTTTCCACTTAAAAAAAAAATTGACAGTTTTCAGAAAGCATCATGGTTTTCACAGTTGAAAATAAGATAAGAAATCTCCCATCTCCAGGCTACTTTTCAAGAGCTATCAAAGGCAGGAGCAATACAAAATTAACATCAGACAGCTGCATGGTGAGCTGAGGGGGTCTTAATCCAGTCCCAAGTGGTCATATCTTAATATACCAATATAAAATAGAAAACTTTGCATTTCAATAGCACTTTTCATCAAAGGACCTCCAAGTGCCCTACACACTGAACTGAATAACAAGCTACCACTGTCCCATCAATAAAGGTTAAGAGCCCAACTATTTCACATCTGGAAAAACTGAAGCCGAAGATGCATTCAAATAATTCCTCAAGGTCACAAAGGAAACCTGTGTCAAGGTGTCTGTCATAGTTAGCAGCAGTATCAGTAAAAAGCTGAGGAACGGAGGAAGAGCTTGGAGATTTAGGAGGCAGCAGCTGCCAGAGCAGACTGGGAGCCTGGGGGGCTGTATGTTAACATGGTAACTCCTCAGGGGCTGCATGCAGCCCCCAGGCTACTAGTTGGATTGCCCTATACTAATGTTTATTCAGAGTGCCCCAAAGAACTTTTGAATTTATCCCAAATGCTTATTTTGGGGGGAAAAAAGTTTCTAAAATGAAGTCTAAAGAATAATTTTGTACAAACTCTGTATAAACTGTTGCTGTTAAACAGGTAAAATTAGTAATCTACTAGTAATCTACTGAGGTCATAAGATCCACCAGAAATTTAAACAGTCACACAGTAAAAACAAAGTGAAATTAAAAAGTAATTAAAAATGGCTGCCTGCACTTGCATTCAGTCCATCACCACCAAGTTTGATAAATCTGATTTGTGGCTAAACAGGTTAATTGCATACAAGAAAGTTCAGTTTACTGAAATATTACTTAGCTATAGCACTTAGAAATATTACTCAGCTATAGCACTTACTTATAATAAAAGTGGAGAAGTAGCTGCAATTCTATAGAACTCAACTTTAGTAGTTTTGACCTTTACCTTTAAAATAGCTGGAATTCTTATACTATTAAAGATCAATGAAAACCAGAAAACTGCAGTTATTAGTAATTATTACCCCACCTTGCCTTACAATCTGGAGCACCAAAAGCATTTCTAAATAAACTGTAAATTAAACCTTTTGTTCCGTTTTCAAAATTCCTTCTGGAGGCACTCAGGCCAATAATACTTTTATTTTGCTAGGGTGTTATATTATGACCACCCCCCCCCCCCCCAAAAAAAAAAAAAAAGTAATCACTTTATATTATAAATGAAAGAAATTTACTTTATAATGCCTTTTCACATAATTGTAAGATTTAGGTAACATTCTGTTATAATTATTAATATGTACTTTGATAGGTACCCATTAATGCTGACAACTCTTACACCTGCTTTGTTAACAATTCTGCCAAGTATCTGGTTCAACTGACAGGAAGAAAAATAATTTTTCTTCCCCTGGCTGCTTTTCAGTTCAGATTTGAGGTTTTTATCTTTCCTTCTCCTTTTATATAATAGTTATGACAGTCTTCTGATGGGATGATATATATTTAGGTATGATCCATGACAGACTTCTAAAAGATGCTGTACTGATAAGATCTAAGTGAACTTGTGCTGATGTGTGAACCTGGCAGGCTTAGTAAATTTTATTCCACGTTAAATTGTATCTCTATTATTGTACAACTTCCTGAATATCTTTAGGCATACTCAGCAGTAAAACAAAATTCTCAGAGGAAACATGTAGTAATAACCTAGTTATTTTTTCATTATGAAGATACTAGCAAACCATAGTCAGACAGTCAAATAGTACCACAGATTTTATATCTGCAGCAGATTCTAATCCTAATTTATGTTTATGTATGTGTGCCCAAAGATCATTTTAGACAACCTGCCTAGTATTTCACAGATGAAAGCAGCAAGATAGAACTGGAGGTTTGCAGGCAGGCAGGTTTGCAGCCTGGATGCCAGGAGGAACAAACATGCCTTCAAAGCCTGGTATGTAATAAAGAAAAACACTTGAGAAGAAACAGAAATTAGTTTAACAGAAGGTGAAGCTGAAGCTAATTTGGTAGAAGTTGAACTAGAATATTGCCCATGGATACCCATTCAAACAAAACTACAGCACTCAATACATCTATTATGTCCAAAAGTCAAGGTCCACAAGGTTTTATTTTTCAGTGGATGAGATTTTAACACCTAGTACAGGCCTCTGAATCAATAAGTTCAGGAAAGATAGGGATGTTATCTGTCTATTTATGTACTTACTTTGGCCCTACCACTATGTACTCTGAGCAGCAGCATCTGCTGTAGGAAAAACTTAGATATGATAACAAATTCTGTTCCTGACAGGCACGAAGCCTTTCAGTTCACTTGTAATGAACTATTTCTATTCTTAAGGAAACATATTAATTTACTTGAATGTTTGGGTGCTCAGATTTTTTTCCTTCTAGTTTTTTTCCCTAAACATCTTTAGTCTTCTAATCATCCACTGATTATCTGCTCGATGCATAGGATTCCATCCCAAACATCAAAAGGAAAAAAAAATAGATTTGTAGCAGAGTAGAAGCACTTCAGTCATGGAGCACTACCTTGTATTTGTTTTGCCTTAAGATTTGTGCTAGCTTCCTTCAAGTTTGCAAATGTTTTTCCTTGGTACAGTATCCATTTGCTACTCAGGCCCTTTGAGTGTCAGGCACCACAGGTATCCTGCTGCAAGCAGGCACTCAAAGGTGCTCTGCCACACCAACCTTTCTGGCAGGCATGCCCCATACTAGGCCTTTATACTCTCCAAGTATACTCCAATCCTGCCTTGTGTTCCCTTCTGCTTCTTGCCCTCTACTCCCTGCCTGATCTGTTGCTCTGCTTTCTGTTTCCTTCCCCATCTGCCACTGTGCTGCCTGTCCCATCTCTGACCTGCTGCATGCCACATACAGAGGTGGTCTGTATCACTTGTGGCATGTGTGCCACAAGTTGTTCACTCCTGCCTCACACCATACAGTTTCCTAATCTGTGCCTTTACGATGTAGATAGATATTCCACAAGTAAACCACTGACATTTGAAGCCTGCCTTCAAGCCTCAGCTTGTTTTTGGACTTCATAAAAGCACTAGGCTGCACTAACATAATTGTGCCCAAATCAGAATTTATGAAGCTTTTTCATAGGTGAAGATTTCAAGGGAAAATAATAAAATCCCATAAATTATTAATACATGAAACATAAATGGGCCCCTGCTGTTTCAGTAAGTCAAGCATGTGATGTATATGCAAATACTTCAGGTTTTCTTGTTCCTTTAGGAAATGTCCTCCTCCAGCACTTCATGAATTTTCAAAGTATCATGGCCTAACATCTTCAAATTAACACATTTAACTTTCCAAAATTATGTTATGATCTGAGAGTAATGTGTCCCCACCATAAAGAGCCTACAAGAATTTCTGCTCAATAGTGAAGAATGGCAAAACATGTTTGGTGTCACTAGGAAGCCAGTATAAAACCAATTTGTTCAAGGATATAAAATTTAGGTTCCCTGTCTGCTGCAATTTTTCAGTTCTTGTCGCATGAAAATGCAGTGTGTAGCATTTACTTGATTAATTATTTGCTCTAGAATCATTTTCAAAATTTAGGATATAGTTTAAACTAGAATGGAGGCCAATTCTAAAAATTAAGATAAGGCAAGAGGGACCTTTCATGTTTATATTAATACTGCTCTAACTCCAGGCTGTCTAAAAGGTGACCTATGGGCTGCATCTGGCCCCCAAGGGATCAGCCTATGGTCCCCAAGCTCTTGTTCTGGATGCTGCTCCCTCCATTGCTCCTCTTCTGCTACTACAGAAATCTTCAGGCTCTCCTGCACTCCTCCAGCTTTCATAGCTCTCCTGAGGGAGCTCCTGCTTGGAAGGCAGAGGCCAGAGGCGGATCCAAGGGAGTGCACTGGTGCACCTGCAGCCCCGTTGGATTCTCGTTCCACCCAAAATTTAAAACTAACTCCCTGGAAGTGGCAGCAGCATTTCTAGTCAGGCAGTGCTGAGGGAATCAATTACTTCTAAACTATTAAATCCAGGAGTTTTAATGACCCTCACTTTTTTTAATAGTCTTGTTTTTCCACCAATCAAGCTATCCTTTGTTCTGAAATTCTGCTGTCTGTTAGGTGATTCTGGTAATGAAGCTCCCATTTCACAGCCCTGCAGACTGTTTTTGACCAATTCCAATGAAGTTATCTTTGTTTTTTTATTTCAATCTTAAACTGAATAATACAGCCCTAGGCCCCTGGCATATCAGTAAGACTTCTAGTTCATTTTTAAGTGGAGTACGAAAAAGAAAAAAAAAAAGTGTTTTTATGTGATGATGGACCTCACCACCTGCACCCCCTTTTCAAAAGTCTAGATCTGCCCATGGCAGAGACCCAGTGTGCTGCAAAGAGAGTGGTGCAGCACAGGTTACAGTCCAAAAGGGGGAAGGCGGGAAACACAGTGCACTGCAGCAGGGTGCACCCACAGCAGAGGGGGCAAGGGGCCTCACGTGATGTGACATGCAGCTTGGGGAGGCGGGGGGCACATGGCCAGGGTGCCAACTATTGTAACTTACCATAACCTTCCTTAAGGTGTAGCGCTTAGATCTAATATCATCCATCAGCATCTCGTAGGGCGTGAGCTGATATTCTATTGGGAGAGGGTTGTACTGACGCTCTTGAACCTTTTTAAGTTTTACACCATTCCGCAAATCTCGCATCACCTGTACCCAAAAACGAGCCTGGAGACGCACAGGAAACAAATATTGTTATAAATGTCTGCATTCATTACTCCTGAGTACCAAGACAGTTTAACCTAAAAAACACTGACTCCCCACATCTGAATAGCTTTAAACCCATTACATAAAATTGACTGACTTCAACCCCAGCTTGGGCTCAAGGTTGGAGTCAGAGACACTGACTTTGCTCTGCAACCTGTTCCTACCCTCAATTGCAGCTTCAGCCTGGCAGTGGCAGTGACAGCAGCCCCAGGCTGAGCTCAGATTACCTGCCCTACAATCGCCTGCCTGCCAATACTGCTTGCTTCCCTGCTGCTGTTTTCCCAGATGCAGCTGAGGCAAGTAGGTGTGTTGGAGTGGGGGGGCAAATTATGAATATATATTTTTAATTTGCACGTACAGAATCTAGTTTTGGGGGGCTGTCTTAAATTCAAGGTCATACTGGATTCAGGTTAAATTAGAAGAGAAAACAAAAGCTGTGAGTTATTTTGGTTCCTCATTACAGGGGGGTAGGTTGTAGCCATGTTGGTCTAAGGACATAAGCAGACAAGGTTCTTTGGGTAAATCTGATATCTTTTATTAGACCAATTCAAATAGTTGGAAATTTTTTTCTTAGCAAGCTTTTGTGTTTAACCCTGACAAAGGGTTTTTAAATACATAAGCTTGCTAACAATTTTTTTCCAACTATTTGAGTTGGTCTAATAAAGATATTAGGTTTACCCAAAGAACCTTGTCTGCCTTTGGTTCCTCATGGATTTTACAAAATCACATTCGAACTCGGCATGACTTGCACTGTCAGCTCAAGAGATGTTCAAAACTGGAATAGCAGGGATATGACATATGATGAGGAAGGTATAATGACAGAGCTACATAAGGAATCTGCACAGCATGTTATCGTTTTGCTGTGTCTTCCCCATGGAGTTCACATAACTGGCTTTAATACCAAAACACTATGGGTGCTTACAAATGTGGAAAAAAAACAAAACGGCACTTTTCTTTCAGCTCAGTGCATCCCTGTGCCAAGCACAACACATGCCCAGAAGAGGTATTGCATCAGTTTGACCCGGCTAGCCCAGCATTTGTATAACTCACACGCTTTAGCGGGGCTTTCTGGTGCTTTTATCTAATAGCTTATTTAATAAGCTATTAGATAAAAATGCCAAAAAGCCCCACTGAAGCACAAGCGATACAAATCCTGGGTGAGCTGGGTCAAACAGATGTGATGCCTCTTCTGGTAAAGCGCTGGTTTCCACCCTCCACCCCGCAACCCATCCCCAACCCCCCGCATCCGTCAGCACCCTATGTAGTTTGTATTTTAGCACGTGCAATGTTTGTATTTTAGCACATGCAGTGTAATGTAATAAAAGTTTTACGTGTCCATGAGGATCAGTATCTTAGATAGCAAAGCTTAAAGGGAACCTTGACTTCATACATAAGCATCTGTAAAGTTTGAGCATACTGGTAGTGCTAGGCAGATACAACAAACAATGAACTAATTAAGAAACAACTAATCGTTGTTATTCCTTGGCCCAGAATTATTATTCAGAAATTTTTAGCAAATTTTCAGCAGGTAGAAGTATTGGGTGACTTCTTCAACCACTAAGAAACTTCTCCCATTCAATTGTTCCTTGGGTCATCCATGCCCTTTAACAGCTTCCACAAATTCTTCTTATCCATTTAGCAGGGAGCAGGGTGGGGTGAGGTGCAGGGTAGAACTCAGTCTATCTTCTCTGCTGCTATGACATATTGTCAATACAGCCTTTGTTTACATTTTGAACTTTTTAACTGCAAGTTCCTTCACGAAAACTTAGCTGAGACCTACTGAATTTCAACCAGAAAAGAAAAAAACATTTATGTGCAAATTATTTTCCCTGCTACTAATGTGAGTATGAAATATCAGTTGTTTCCCACCATTTCTGTAATTTATAACAGAATTATATCCCAGATCAACCTCATTGGCTATCTTTGGACCCATAGATCAGAATCATCCTAGACTGTGAGAGACTACCAAAGAAGAATATATAACAAATTCTTATAACAGCACCAAAACATTGCATATACTGACTTTTACATAATGCAACTGATGCTAAATAAGCAATTTAAAAACATCATTACTTTTTTAACATGGAAATATAAAACACTAAAAATTCTGAAAATTTATGATTACTCAGCTACAGACTTACCCAATCAGCATTTTTCAACTCATCAAGGTCTGTGCTGGATTCATCACTCCCTTCTTTGTCCATCTCCTGAATCTTCTTCAGATTCTGTCAATTAAAATAAATTTGTGAACAAGTTGTATAACAATGATGTACTGAAGCAAAGTAGATAAGATTTTCACAGGCTCCTGTTTGTTACAGCGAGATTTGTTTAGTGTCTGCTCATCTTTTCATATTTTTATGGTGAATAATTCAGAGAAATGCTTTCAGAGTGTTTACAGCCACTAGCAACACCAAATATTTTCTTTCCAATGAAAATTTCCTTTTATTGAAGGCGACTACAACATATAATTCCCTGCATAAGCCAATCAAGCCCCAGTGTAAAAATAATTAAGTTTCTTCTTGATCCTGCTGTTTGGGAGTGGGGAAGGCTCTTTCAGAACTCTGCTTTCATTGTTGTTAGAAACTGGTTTCAAATTTCCAGTCTAAAGTTATTCAAAGCCAAGTTATACCATCTATTCTTGTGCCACTGTTATCTTTAACTTAAGTACCTTTACGCCCTCTCTGGTATTTAACCACCCAATGGATTTGTTGACAGTCATCATATGCATTCTCAGCTTGTTTGGCCTAAACAAACTGTAGGTCGTAAGACAGGCAATAAGCATTAAAATCTGTAAGTCTAAATTTCTGTGAAAGCAGCAGAGTGCATCAGAACATTTGGACTTCTCATCAAGAATGCTGCAATTAAATAAGTTCATTAACCAGCAAATTGTAAGGTGTATGGCACCAAATGTGACTGATCATGTATGAGCAATGACATGAGTTTAATATAAATGCTTCTAATGTATAAAAAGAGTAGGGCTGTGCGAAACGGCTGTGTTTCGATTCGGTTTTGGATTCGGCCATTTTGGAGGACAGTGATTCGTTTCGGTGTTTTGGATCACTGTCCTGGTTCGTTTCGGCCAAGCCTGTTTCAAACAGGCTGCAAGCTTAGCACAGCCCTACTGCCCAGCTGGGCGGGGCTTGGGTCCGGGGGCTGCAGGGCCCCAGCAGGGAGCAGGATGGGGCTGTGGGTGGCTCATCTGGGGGAGGGCTGCTGCCCTCCATGCAGGCAAGGAGACCCCCATGCGGATCTCTGATCCCTGTCATGCTGGGTCGCAGGACAGGGAAGCAGCGCAGAGCAGTGAGCAAGCCTGCTGATCCCTGACATGTGACTGAACTCTGCAGGAAGCAAAGATCCATGCTGGGGTCTCCTGGCTGCCATTGCCCACCCCGCACTGCCCCAGCGACATGGGGCTGTGCGGGGTGGGCAGCAGCGGCGGCAAGGAGACCCCAGAGTAGATCTCTGCTCCCTGCAGAGCCAGGTCGCGCAGCAGGGACCAGCACTGCCTTGCTGCGCAACCTGGCTCCACAGGGAGCAGAGATCCGTGCCAGGGTCTCCACGCTGCTGGCCCCACGACGTGCAGCCCTGTGTCCAGGGCAGCATGGGGCAGGCAGCAGCAGCAGGGAGATCCCTGGCATGGATCTCTGCTCCCCACGGAGCCAAGTTGCACAGCAGGGTAGCAGCATACAGCTGTTTCCCTGCAAGTCCAGCTCTGAAACACCGACATTTTCCGAAACATTTCGGATGCCTCATTTCGTCGTCTTTCATTTCAATATGAGTTTGGTGTTTCGGGTGCCGAAATGGCCCAAAACACCGCTGAAATGAAACGGCTGCCGAAATTTTGTGTAGCCCTAAAAAACAGTAAAACAGAAATTCACTTTAGATTTATGTTTAATCCTGCACTCTATCTGATGTAGGCTAGTCCTATCACCTAGTTGATAGTATGAATAAAGGCTATGCTAAGTTTATTCACTGAATAGCTGCCATATGCTTATTCGAACCATGCTGCAGTAGGACCAAACAGGTCCTTGCAAGCAACACCACAAATAAACCAAGCTCTCATCTCACAAGATAAGCTCTGAATTTCTCTTCTCATTCTTTTGCAGCTCTTTTCCTAGATGAATCCCCATGCTTTGTATAATGGTATTAATACTTCCTCATCTTTACTGACAATGCCTTCACTGATATACATCCTAGGATTTAATTTGCCTTTTCAGCTAAGTACAGTCAAAAAGCTCAAGGCTGAATCAATTCAGTCTTCAAAGGTTAGTCTAAGCTGTAAAGACTGAATTGATATGCAAGTAAACAGACATTCACTTTTGATTCTAGAAATGCAGCCACATGCCTGCAGTGGCCCATGCCAGAAGATATGGGGCACTAGAGCATGCCTCCCTGTTTGGCTGGAGTAGACAGCTTGGGCTGAGGCTAGCCTACCCACCCTGCAAGGCTGGGTTTTTGAGGGAGGTGGAAAACATCCTGGGATGCTGGGGGACTGTGAATTAACTTGAATCTGGAGGGGATCTGGGACAGAAATTCAATAAACTGATTTAACCTAAATCAGTTAAGGTGGATACTATATCCAATCAGGTTCATCTTAAACTGGTTTCGGCCATTTGGAAACCAGTTAATGTGATGATCACCCTCCTTTACTGCAGTGAAACCTGGACTGTCTACTGACGCCACAGGATCAAATGGGAGGACAGCCAGACCAGTGCGAGCATCCTCCATGAAGCTGCGTCCACCAGCATTGAAGCCTTGCTCTTGAGAAATCAACTCCAATGGATGGGCCACTGCGTCTGGATGTCCGAGAACTGCCTCCCTCACCAGATCCTCTTTTCCCAGCTCTCCGCTGGCCAACGCTCAAAGGGCGGTCAAAGGAAATGGTACAAAGACACACTCAAGGTCGCCCTCAAGCACAGAGGCATCGACATCAATGGCACGGAGGAGCAAGCTGCTGACTGTTCAGCGGGGCGCCACCTGGTCCACTAAGGTGCGTACCACTTTGAGGCCCAAAGACTCGATACTGTGGTGGAACAGCAGTGGCAGAGGAAGGAAAAGGAAAGCAACCCAGGGCTGCGAATCCCACTCCCCTGTGCAACGTGTCCCCATTGCCAAAGAATGTGCGTATCCAGAATTATGGCTCCTTGTCACCTGAGAACCTATCAAGCCTGACTGAAATCATCCTCAACTCTGAGGGACTGCCAACAACTTCTCAGTCTAATGAATTCCCAGATTGTAGCAGAAGTTTTGTTACTTAATCCTTAAGTACACAACTTTTTCCTTTGTACTACTGAATTTCATCTGATTCCCATTATACCAGTTCAAGGTCGTTCAGTTCTTTTGTACAACACAATCCTCCTCTGTACTGACTCTCTCTCCTAACTTGGTGTCATCAGCAAATATCATTAACACACTCCTACTTTTGATGCCAACGTCATTAATTAAAATATTCAATAAAAACAAACCCAAAATAGCTCTTCAATCAATTCCACCAGTAACCTCCCACCAGCTTGATACTTCCCCTTTCAGCAATACTCATCACCATCCCCACTTGCGCCAGTTCCTTTTCCACCTTAACATTTTTTCTAGTGCTCCTCATATTCCTCAAACATGCTAATAGTTTCTTATGTGGCATGGTATCAAATGCTTTGCTGATGTTCAGTCTAAGGGAAGCTATCCAGTTAGTCTGGCATAATCAGCCTTTGGTAAAACCGTACTGCATCAGTATAAAAGTAGCTTTTATAATACATAGTTACCATCTTTTAATTGAAATAAAATAAACACAGATAATGACAAGAAATCAATCAACTACAAACAGATCTTTTAAAGATAGTAAAGGTTATAAGATTTGATAATGCTTGTTTGCAAAGTTCATGTGTTTTAATTGTAACAAAATATCAAGCTTAAAAGACATTTTAAAACATTTTAAAAAGTGTTTTTCTCAGCACAGATTAAAGATACTCAATAGCAGTTTAAATTTACAGACTTTGATTAAAATTGGACCTGCGATTGAATGCTACAGTACCTTGAAGAGTAGGTTTTTCAGGTTTGTTTCACATTTAAAAAATAAATATATTCTATACATTTTTAAATAAGTGGACTGAGCATTAGTAGCCATCATCTCATGCACACATCACATACAAAATATCACATTCAAATAAAATATCCTTTCTTACTTTTACACAGAGTGCTTTTGAAAGCACATTGGGACACAAACAAGGAATCCCACTGGACATTACTGCAGACACTTTAAGAACAGAACTGCACTTTAGAAGGGTTTAATTTACATTTTCCCAACTGATTACTTACTCCTGCACACTTCAAAAACATGACTAGCTAAAATTTTTGCTAACTAAACCTCTGGAGTTTACATTAGGAGATTAAATCAATCTGTTACAAATCTGGAAAAGTTTTAATTCATGAAGCACAAGAAATATTCACCTTCCCTTTAAAGTAGTGGTTTTCAACCTTTTTAGTTTGTGAACCCCTAAAAATGTTGAATGGAGATGCAGACCCCTTTAGAAATTTCAAATGAAGATGTGGACCCTTTTGAATTGTAAGCTTGGGTATTCACATACTTTTGATATCAATCAATAGACATTTTTCACAGACCCCTTAGATCTAATCTGCAGACTGAAAACCACTGCTTTAGAGCTATGCAATTAAACCAGCATATCACACTTTAGTGCTTCCTTTAATGCAGGGATGTCAAAGATACTGCCCCTGGAGCCCCATTATCCAGCCTGTGGTGCTGCCCAGGGGTCTCAAGTAGACCCACAAGTGGCATGTGGGGTGCTCTGGATGGATCTGCATATGGCAGCTGCTCCAGGATCATGCTGCACACAGTGCCCACTCCAGTGTCCATCTGCTCCATGATGGATGCAGAGTGTGTCCTAAAGTAGCCAGAGTAGGTGCCAAATACAGCATGGCCCCAGAGTTGCTGGAATGGAGACTGTGTGCAGCATGATCCCAGAGTAGCCAGAGTAGATGCCATGCAGTGTGTGGTCCCAGAGTGGCCAGTTCAGGACCATACCGCATATGGCACCCACCTGGGGCCACACCACATGTGGTGCCTGCTCCAATCAGTTTGCTCACTTGGTCTTTCAGCTGGTGAATGTCTGTTTTTTTTTAATCCAATGGTTACATTCGGCTGCTTCTCTTCCTTCATTTCCTTAGCGGTATGAACTCTTATCATTTCATGAATCCAAGGTGCCTTTTACCTTCTGATTCTCAACCAATTCCACTATATTAGTAAGCAACAAATGGAGAAAGCTTCTCTCCCATTTGTTTTTTTTTTATCCATTTGGACCAAAGTATCCCCAAAACAATGAAAAATTTGTTGGGCTGTCTCTGCACTGCTGTGTGTCACCCTCCCAGCAGACTTGTACAGCAACACTCTTTACACCATGTGTGGCCCATAAATAATGGTCATCAGTTAGAAATCCCAGGCATCTTTCAAGCCGCATAAGGCAATATAAAAGTCCTGAAAATCTGGGCTGAATTTTTAAGCAATGGATGGTTTAGGTAGATTTTACATTTAGGAGACATCTGAATGCTTTTATTTACTCAGACACTCTGTGATTACACTCATTGGTTCAAATTCAATTTGCCTCAGTCATGCAGGTTTCCTACTCCACTGAACTGCTTCCAGAGGTACTTATTTCCTTTTACTTACAAGATGCTCTTATGAGAAATGAAATTTGCTTTTAAAGTTGAAGTGAACAGTTAGAACAGCAGGGCATCATTCCACTGCCTCCCTGTTTAGCTTCTGATTTATGATATTTCAGATATTATTAATTATGTTAGCTACAATTTATGAGCTTAGTGCATAAGTTTATCTTATTCATAAGCTGTTTTGAGGGACAAGAGCATGGAAGTTAGTCTTAAACTACTGCAGATCTTAAACAGCCAAACAGCCATTTAATGCTAAAATAAATTCTTTTAAATTCTACTGTATATGAAAATATTCTTACAAAATGAAATCTTCAAGTAAATACTGAAGAATAAAAGTAGTATACATTCAGTGCCAGGGTAAAGGACTGTGTTTTTGTTTACCAAATATCTCATTCTTATACTCTCCCCACTCCCACATGCCAAAGTAGTTCCTCTGATCTATTGTATTTCTATGGTAACTGAAGCGATGTCCTTATTTCACCGTTTTCCACAATGTCTCTATTATGCTGGCCATGTCTCCCTGAAACATCCCTTACACTGGTCCTCAAGAGAAAAAGTTAATCAGATTCTTTGAACTCACTGGCTGTGTCCAGATGAGTGTGACTGTGTAGTAGTATGTGGTGCCGCAGACCTGTCTGCAGCACCACATACCGCACATTCACATATTTCCCATGCTGCTATCTTGCAGCACAGGGGTTTTTTTGACCTTGGGAGATCCTGGGGTCAAAAAAACCCACATGGAAAAAAACCAGGGTGGCACACATGGCTGCAGTGCACATGCCTGCAGCGCACAATCAGCTCCATGCAGAGGCACACTCCAGCTGTCAGCCAGGCTCCAAGCTGCAGGAGTGCCATGGCTAAAGCTTCCCTGGCCTCCACAACCTCGAGTAAGGCTGCTGGGGCCAGAGGGTGCATGGCACAGGGGTTCCCCAGGGACAAACAGCAGCAGCACAAGGCTTTTTGTCCCTGGGGACTCGAATGTCCGTGCTTGTCTGGATGCAGCCACTGAGTTCATTTTACCCTCTCTCTAAAAACAATGTAAAGCTGGATTATTGGACAGGAGACCTGTGATGAATATTCCTGGGATGGGAACCCTAGTCGCAGGCAGGCCTGAGAACAAAGTATGAGCAGAGATCCATCCCCTTACTGTTATCATCTGTGTTAAACCATACTCTAGAACTCCACGTAGCAGGTGCATTCAAGATTTAAGTCCTTTGAGAAGTTATTTTCAAAACTATTTTTTAACTGATGTATAAATCAGAGATCTAAATTAGAACATTAAATCATTAACAAGAGAAACAAAACAACAGGCTCATTAAACATCAATTTTTATACCTATGTTTAAATTTTGTTCAAGTTTTACAGTAAGTAAACATGATAGTCTAATCTATTCCCTAGTGAACACCCGTCTGCATCCCAAGTTCCCCTTTAAAAAGCAGTAATTTTTTTTCCCAAGGAGAAAAAGAAGTCTCATTTACTCTTATTTCTGCCACCAAATCCAGTGTTTAAATCTGAGTGTTTCTCCTTTTCTACAACAGTTGCAAAGTGCTGACTCATTTTAGAACCAGTCTTTGAGAACTGTAAATGCCTTGTATTCTCCTAAACTAGAGGGTCTCAATATTTTTAGACACAAGGCATCCCTCAGAAAATGCCAGCTCTATCTACAGTTTCACTTGTTTTTTCACTACACAAAACTAACAGAGCAATTATTTTGCTTCAAAGAACTCGGAAAGACCATAGCAGACCAAAATGTTTTTAACACTAGGAATTCATATTTGAACTCTAGGTTCATCTTGTGAACCATGTTTGCACACTTAGCATGCTAATGTTGCATAGCACCCGATGGCACCTTGGTTGAGAATCACTGTCCTAAGCTATGAACGTTTGGGGATGGCCAGCAATATTATAAAATTGTCATAGGTCTTCTTTCTTCCTGCTCTTCCTAACCAAGTAAAAGGTAACTTTAATGAAGGGACTGAAAACAGTCACACATTACTACTCTCTTCAACAATGGAAGGCACACATGCATTTTTCAAGTTAACAAGTCCAGCTGCTTAACCTTTATTTTGAATGCTGAATGAGACCTGCAGCAATCATCTGTCAGCAACCATAAAGTTTTCCATTCCTTAACATATGGTTTGCTGGACTGGCTTATGTTCAAAGGATGCAAGTCTGACATAAATGCTGAATATTCCAGGTCACTAAGAGAGTCCAACCTGGTTAACTTTATAGCTATAAAATCAGAAGGCGCAAAAGCTATGTGTGCGGGCCGGGAGCAGTCCGAGGTCCTTTTTTTTTCGCGCGGTGGGCTGTGGCCAGCAGCCCGGACATGCTGGGTCGGGGAAGGCAGGCGGCACGCTAGAATTAGGCATGGACGCTTAATGGTTGTTTAAGATTGTTTACTTACACCGTAGATGGTCGCGGTGCAGGCTGGAAAACTTCCAGGAATACTTCGCTTAAGTCCCAGTTTAAGGACTCGGACAGAGCTCTGGATTCACTCACAATTCACTCACACAAAGTTTGCTAGGCTCCGTGGAACTTTGCACGCAGGGAAGGGTATGTCGAGGGATCGTTCGGCGACGGGGAGAGGCGAGAGGCTGATCAGACCCCTGTTGCCTTCTTGATATTCACGCTGGGTCCAATAGGCTCCGCAGCACTTAGAGATCTTCACAAGATGTGACGTCTCCTCCTCCTGATGTTCGTGGAGTCCTCCAACTTGGGCAGAAACCACTCAAGCCTCTTATACGGCTAGCAAGCCAATCGCTAGCCGCCACGTAGGAATAATTTAGAACTGACCAATAGCGGGGCACGAATTTAAATACAAATGGTGGGAACTCCTTGCACCGTGCATTTTCTCTCTGCAGTTAAGAAATGCACCCTGCAAAGAAAGCTACAAATGGCGGGAAAATAATTTAGCAGTGCCAAAGCACACACAAACAAAAAATCACACCCTTGGGTTGTGACACTATGAATAAGTGAAAGACCACCATCAACAAAGATGTCCCACTTGAGGAGTCTTTCCCT
>NW_005842947.1:420028-421895 GCF_000455745.1 Alligator sinensis
TTAGTGGGGAAAATTTTACTTGGGAAAGTACAAATGTAGGTGAGTCATTATATATCACAGGGTTGTAAGAGCAAAGAATACCAAGTAGAAACACTGTGGTGGAGCCCAACCCATTACTCTACCACAGCTGAGCTGTCTTCTTGTGATGGCCACGCTCCTCTTCCCACCTCAAAAGCCATATTTTCAGCAGTTCTAACATGAATATATGAAGAGAAAGAAGAGAGGTAATATCTAGGTCCAGCAAATTTACCTTCTTGTATAGTGTTAGTCTATGTTCTGAATGACAACCCAACACAAACACATTGTTCAGCTCTTCAGATGCCAAGACATGAAGTACACGCTTTTTCATTAGATACTGAGCATCTCTATTAGCAACCAACATTATACACAGACTCAGGACACTGAAATAACAATGACAAAAAGTTGTTTTTACTTTTCATTTAGCCTTTTCCTTTTGAATGCTGATCTAACCACAACAATCTCCACCTCCAGACAGGATTACTGTCCCAGACTGAATGCTTTACAAAGGTCAAAAGCAACTACAATCCCATCACAAAGGAGTCTGTCTGACAGAGAGATTAAAAAGAGCACTTTGACACCAGGATTCTGGCTCCCTCTCTCCAAGTCTAAAACTGCTTCAACTCCCAGGTGAGATTCTGAGTCTTTAAATCCCAGTTGAGGATGGCAGCACAATGGGTTATGGTAGCTTTCCCTTATGCTTTCCTAAATCTGGGCTGCTCTTCAAACCCTGACACATCACAGACAGCTCTGGAGACCTAAATTATGGAAGATAGTTCTCAGATGCCTATTCCCAGAACCGCCACAGCATTGTGATCTGTGACCACAATCATTAACAGAGCTATAAAGCAGTTTGATTTTAAGTCAGAAGGCAACCACCACAATACCAAAGCAGCTTTGTGAGAGAGCAATAGAGACAAAGAGAAACAGAAGTCCAATGACTATCATAGTTCACAATGGATGAAATCTTTATGAATTTAGCCTGCAACTTCCATGGTGGTGGGTATATTAGGACTTAGTACAGAGGGTGGGAAAAATACGGGCCACAGGCTGGATCCAGTCCACCAATTGTTTGTATCCAGCCCATGGCTGCCCCTGTGGTGCTTCACATGGGGCCAAGCGGGCAGAAACATGGCATGGGATGCCCCTGATGGGGCATTAACCCATGTTCTGGTGTCCAGGGAGCGCACGCCTCTTTCCAGAGGAGGGGCTGTGAGTGGTGGGGGGGTGTCAGAGCTGCCGCAGACTAGCTGGGGCAGGCAGCTGCACCGGGCCTTGGAGTGGGCCACAGCCCCCCAAGCCTCCCTGGCAAGGCTGCTGCTTGCACCGCGCAGTCTGCAGCAGCTCTCCCCACCCCATAGCACAGCCCTCTTGCCCACAGTGAGGCCCCACTCCCTGCTGGGAAGAGGCTTCTTGTTCGGGACACTGTGACAGGGGCTGCAGCCCCAGTCAGGGTCGCTCCCCCCTCACTGCTCCAGCAGCAAGGGCAAGGCCAGAGGCCCACCAGCACGGCCCCCTTAGGCAGGGGGCAGGGAGAGGAGTTATTCCCCCCCCCACCCCGGAGTGGGACTGCAGGGGGGCCTGCTTGCCCTGACCACCACCACCACCTCCTCCTTGCAGGGAGGGAGTGATAGAATAAGCCCCCTCCTGCCCCCTCTGCCAGATGCCAGAGAGGGGGGAATAACCCCCTGCTCTGTCCCCCACCTAAAGGGGCCATGCTGGCTGGCCTCTGGCCCCACCTCTGCCACTGGAGTGGCAAGGGGCGAGCGACCCTGAAGGGGGCTGCAGCCCTTATCATGGTGTCCCAGAGTATGAACCTCTTCCCAGCAGGGGGGCCAAACAGCAGGCA
>NW_005842947.1:421925-423926 GCF_000455745.1 Alligator sinensis
TGCAGTCCACAGCAGCTCTGACCACCACTTGCTGCACCCCGCCCCCGCAATGCTGGGAAGAGGCTCACACTCCCCAGACACCGGGACAGGAGCTGCTGCCCCCATCAGAGCCCTGCTCCCTCACCGCTCCAGCAGCAGGGTTGGGGGCTTGGCCACAGGCCAGCCAGCAGGGCTCCTTAGGCGAGGGGGCAGGGAGAGGGGTTATTCCCCCCTCCCTCCAGCATCTGGAGGAGGGTGCAGGAGGGGGCTTATTCCACCACTTGCCCCATGCAGAGAATGAGTAGCAGCAGCAGCAGTTGGGGTGGGCAGACCCTGGCTGCGGTCCCACATGGGCATTGGGGACCACAGCCAGGGTTGATGAGGAGGGAATCATCACCTCCCTGCCCCTTCTGCCCCTTGAGCCATGCCAGCCAGTGTTTGGCCATACCCTGGCCCCGCTGCTGTAGCAGCAAGCGGGGAGTGCCAGGCAGACCCTGGATTAGGTCGATGCCAGTGGGACAGGGAGAAGGGAATTTAAAACCCTCCCTGGCCAGTTCACTCCAAGCTACTGCCTGGGCTGGCCACACGCTCCCCCAGCACAGCTTCCCTGCAGCCAAGGGTGCACCTAGGCTACTGTAGGCATGTGCCTGCATTTTGTGAGTGTCTATTCACCTGTAAATTGGTTCAATGTAGTCAGGTTAGGCTAACCTGCAAAGATTGAATTCAGGCTCCGGCTTTTTGAATGTCTGTCCCTAGCCTAGGGAATACTGGAGGCTGTATAATGTGGTCCTGCATGCCAGATCTAGGCACCCAGGATCAGGGTGCTGAATGGCTGAATTGGGGTGGCATGCTGGGGATCAGGCTGGTGCAGGGGTGAACCCCACACCACTCATCCGGCAGGCATGGCCAGAAGGTTAGTCACTACTGATACAGAGTTTGCCTCATAGAAATTTAGAAAACAGTGCAATTTAGCAAGAGACACAAATAAAAAAAATATCCATAATAATACCAGTTACGAAGGTATCCTTAAACTCTTCTCTGTATACTAGGTACTGCTGAGCAGTGAATATGTCCACTGTTATTGACATTTCTGCCAAGTCCTGCAGACTGAATTAAATTGTATCACCTTCCTCCATAATCATCAGCCAATGTAACTGAGGTTTGGAATCCATTTCAGTAGTGAATAAAGCAAACCAAAACATTTGCAGTAAAATGGAGCATTCATCAAAACTTAATTGAAATCCAAAATCTGTATGAACAGTCTCTTCTGTGGTACCTGTCACGACCCAGTGATTTTTGGTGCCTCGGCACTATGGAATTTCCTGGCCACATGAGAGCTCCTTTGCACGGCAGAGTGTTCTGCTGCAATTAAGAGCCTGCGTGCAGGAGAGTGCCCACCAATTTCCAGTTTCCTTTGCAGGATGCATTTCTTCTTTGCAGCACAGAGATGCACGGTGCAAAGAGTTCCCGCTATTCGGATGCAAATTTGTGCCCCGTTATTGGCCAGTGCTAAATTATTCACACGTGGCGGCTAGTAATTGGCTCGCTGGCCGTTTAAAATTCCGCGCGACTTCCGCCCAAGTCGAAGAGCTTTGAGCACGCTGCAGAGTGTCTCTGAAGTTATCTGACTTGCAGCTGCCGATCAATAGACTGATCACCTATCGATCTTTCTTCCCGTCACCGAGCGCAACCCCAGGTGTCCCCCTTCCCCCGCCGGCTTCGAATTGCAGACGGATTAACTGGCTTGGGCCCCGCCAGCTGGAACAACTCGTGTGGTTGTTCTGACGACCGGACCACCTGCGTCGTGATTGCAAGCGGCGTGAGTAAAGTTTTTTACAACCAATAAGTTGTGTCTGCCTCTCCATTCACCAGCCCGCCCTGACGTACGAGCGTAACTCGAGTCGGCCCTGGCCGTCCGAGACATGGCGACGAGGATGGGATCTAAGGGCACGGTGATGGAGGGCACGGTGATCGGGTGCTGCCCCTGGCGCACCGGGACACGCCACATAGAGAATGCAAACG
>NW_005842947.1:429230-464546 GCF_000455745.1 Alligator sinensis
GAGTTCCTGCCAATTTGCAGTTTCCTTTGCAGGATGCATTTCTTCTTTGCAGCACAGAAATGCACGGTGCAAAGAGTTCCCGCTATTCGGATGCAAATTTGTGCCCCGTTATTGGCCAGTGCTAAATTATTCACACGTGGCGGCTAGTAATTGGCTCGCTGGCCGTTTAAAATTCCGCGCGACTTCCGCCCAAGTCGAAGAGCTTTGAGCACGCTGCAGAGTGCCTCTGAAGTTATCTGACTTGTGGCTGCCGATCGATAGACTGATCACCTATCGATCTTTCTTCCCGTCACCGAGCGCAACCCCGACGTACCCCTTTCCCCGCCGGCTTCGAATTGCGGACGGATTAACTGGCTTGGGCCCCGCCAGCTGGAACAACTCGTGTGGTTGTTCCGACGACCGGACCACCTGCGTCGTGATTGCAAGCGGCGTGAGTAAAGTTTTTTACAACCAATAAGTTGTGTCTGCCTCTCCATTCACCAGCCCGCCCTGACATACGAGCGTAACTCGAGTCGGCCCTGGCCGTCCGAGACAGTACCATTTATACTTACCCAAGGGACAAGAAACAAATAGCTAGAGGAAGCCTATTTTTCTTTGATAAGTGCATAGCTTAGTTAAGTTTAATTTTAGAGGGGGAAAAAAATCTTAAAAGGTCGCTCTGGCTAACCTTAAGACTTCAAACCCCACCACAGATTTCATTCACATGTTACAGAAAGGTCTTGATGCATTTGTACATTTGTAGGAAATCTGAACATTAAGCATTTCAACAGCTTTATTTTATAACCATTAAAGCACTTGACACTTTTTATATCCCTGTGGTCTGTCACACTGTTCCCTATTGATTTGTGTAAATAAATACATAGGTTTCTTTATATTTTTGCATTGTTTAAAGTAACCAGTTACTTTTTGAAAGTATCTTTCCTTTGCTCCAAGACAAATGGAAAATTATGTAATGCCCTTGTCTGCATAACAGCAAAAACTCAAACAAAATGGTCCCTAAAATTTACAAGTTCAAGCAGCTCTGCATAAACAGGACTAGATCCTGCCTACATCTTTCAGTCATTCGAAACTGTAAAATATCATCACCTCCAGTTTCTGTTTTCTATTGCTAGATACTCTATTAAGCATGGAAGTGATTCTGACCCTGATAAGTGGGGAACATAAAATATGCCATCTTGCACATCTGGAATAAGATGTAAAATGTCATTCATAAAACAGGCTGCTTCACAATGGTGACAAGAGATTTTACCTACCTAATTACTACATTTAAGTTGCGTGGGCCTGGGACTGCAGCAACTACTCCCTTGAGATTACCCCATTTAACTTAAGTGAGTTACCATTAAGAGTAAGGTTTCCAGAATCAGTCCTTAAAACATCTCTCTGGTTTTGGTACTTCTACAGGGATTTGAATTCCATATTCAATACTTGCTTTTTGAAGCTAGCAGGTACTTTGCATTCGTGTGGAGGGAGAAAGCAGATTAAGTACTTTGTTGTCCATTTATGAACACTCACTGATCACAACAACAATATACTGACAGGCTCCAAAATTAGCTGCTAGGTAGACGTTATTGGCTGTGATACCATAACTCATAGCAGGTATTTAAATGAATAAACATTTGGCAATATCTTCACATTTGTGGAGCATAACCTTAGCAATATTCTATAATATTTTTAAAAGTACATTGATACAATGCAAAAATACTGTTTGATCCTAAGTATGTATCTATGCATTTATTTTTGTAGATTGGTGATGTGAACAAAAAATGGTGCTCTTTGAATCTAAGTTTATAGAAGCAAAATAGCTGCTTGTTTCACACTGTTCATAAAAAAATGACAGTATGATTGCAAAGTTCTTACCAGTGTTGTTAATATTAGATTACATCTTGTTAAAGAGAAAAGAAAAAATCAGACCATTATCAGCAACCATAGCAACAGCTTACTAGGTAAGCCTGCAAACAAGCTAAAGCAGGGGTTGACAACTTACGGTCTCTGGGCCAGATCCAGCCTGTAGAGCCACTAGATTTGGTCCAGAGCAGGGGGGCTTCAGCATTATTTGGTTCTTTATATTTTTTCACATACACCAGTAGGAACATATTTTTCACAGAACAACCAGTCCCTCTTTGACCTCACTATCCTTGTATTCACGGAAAATTTACCTAAAACCCTTAAGAGACGAACTTGGAAACAAAAATTCATAACCTGGCTGGACACTAAGGCTAAGTACAGACATTCAAAAGTCCAAGCCTGAATTGATTCAATCTTTGCAGGTTACTGCAACCTGCGTAGATTAACCTGACAAGCAAGTGAATAGACATTCACTCTTGATTCTGGCAATGCAGCCACGTGCCTGCAGTGGCTCAGGCTAGAAGCTGGGGAGGTCCTAGGGTGAGCCCTCCCTTTCCTTCAGGCTGGAGGGAAGCTGAGCTGAAGGGAAGTGTGGCCAGGCCCCAGCAGGCTGAGTATAACTGGGGAGGGGTTTAAACTCCTACCCTGACTTGCAGGGACCCCAGCCAGGGTCTGCCCAGCTTTTCTCCCTGCTTGTGGCTCAGCATGACCCAGGACCCCCAGAAATCCCTTTCCAGCCAGGGGGCGATCCCACTGTGCCTTCCCCGCTGCTGGCGCCAGGGTTTCACTTGGGGCAGCTCAGGAGCAAAGGCCAGATTGTGGGGAGGGAGGGGAATGAAACAGCTCCAAGCCCAGGTGGGGACACACACAGAGGGATCGCGGCATCAGCTGGCTTCATCTTGGACATGAGCCTTGCTGAGCAGAGGTACCTAGGCTGTGGGGAGGGGGCGGAGAAGGGACTCAAGTGTATCCATGCTAGCCTGGGGCAGAGCTGAGCTGAACATGTAGCTGGGGGAGCAGCTCCTGCCTGGCAGCCCCTTCTACCTATTGGAGAGCAGCACCCAGGCCAGCCCCAGCCCCTGAAGCAGCGCGCACGGCATGGGCTCACCCCCTCAGCCCCAAGCGCTATTACCTGCATGCCCCCAGGCCACCAGGCACACACCGCTCACTCTTCCCCTACACAGCGGCACAGCACGGCCCTGTATACCAGGCACCAAGCATGGGATGCTATCCCTACAGCTTCCCTGCACCACCACCACCATCTGGTCACTGGGCAGCCGACTGCAGTTTGGTGCTGTGGGCGACATCTACCAATATGGCCAAGGTGGGCCTCCCTGATACTGGCAGCAAAGGCAGCAGCAACAACAGGGAAGCTGTGGGGATAGTGCCCTGCGCCTGGTACACAAGGCTGTGCTGCACCACTGCCAGGAGGGGAAAAGTGAGCAGTGCGCACCCAGCTTGGCACCCAGTGGCCTGGGAGACACGTATAATAACACTCGGGGCTGAGCAGGCGAGCCCGTGCCATGTGCACCGCTGTAGGGGCCAGGGCCAGCCTAGGTACCTCTGCAGAGGGTAGAAGAGGCTGCCAGGCAGGAGCTGCTGCCCTAGCTAGCATGGACACACTTGAGCCCCTTCCCTGACCCCCTCACGCCCCCAGCCTGAGTTCCTCTGCTTGGTGGGGCTCACATCCAGGATGAAGCCACTGCCACTGCGATTCCTCTGTGCACGTCCCCACCTGGGCTTGGGGTCATTTCATCCCCCTCCCTCCTCTGACCTGGCCTTTGCTCCTAGGCTGCCCCAAGCAAAATCCCGGTCCCGGTGGCTGGGAAGGCACAGTGGGATTGCCTCCCGGCTGGGAGGGGCTCTGAGGGTCCTGGGCTATGCTAAGCCATGAACAAGGGGGAAAAGCCAGCAAGACCCTGGTTTGGGTCCCTGTTGGTGGGAGAGGAGAGGCAGGGGGGTTTAATCTGCTGGCTGGGAAATTGGCTCCGTGGTTGGACCCAGAGGGTGGTAACTGATGGAAGTCAATCGTCATGGTGCTCTGTGACCAGTGGGGTCCCCCAAGGCTCTGTCCTTGGACCCATATTGTTCAATATCTTCATTAATGATGTGGACATTGGAGTCAGAAGCAGACTGGCCAGGTTTGCTGATGACAAACTTTGGGGCAAAGCATCCACACCAGAAGACAGGAGGGCGATCCAGGCTGACCTGGACAGGCTCAGCAAATGAGCGGACGAGAACCTGATGGTGTTTAACACTGAAAAATACAAGGTTTTCCACCTTGGGAGGAAAAACCTGCAGCATCCCTATAGGCTCGGCAGTGCTATGCTGGCTAGCACTATGGAAGAAAGAGACTTGGGGGTCATCACTGACCACAAGATGAACATGAGCCTGCAATGTGATGCTGAGGCTAGTAAAGTGACCAAAACGCTGGCTTGCATCCATAGATGCTTCTCAAGCAAATCCCGGGACGTCATTCTCCCCTTGTACTCGGCCTTGGTGAGGCCGCAGCTGGAGTACTGCGTCTAGTTTTGGGCTCCACAATTCAAAAAGGATGTGGAGAAGCTTGGGAGAGTCCAGAGAAAAGCCACGTGCCTGATCAGAGGTCAGAAAAAGAGACCTTACAACGACAGGCTGAGAGCCATGGGGCTCTGTAGCCTGGAAAAGCGCAGGCTCAGGGGTGATCTGATGGCCACCTATAAGTTTATCAGGGGTGACCACTGGTATCTGGGGGAACGTTTGTTCACCAGAGCGTCCCAAGGAATGACGAGGTTGAATGGTTTTAAAGTACTGCAAGACCGTTTCAGGCTGGACATAAGGAAGAATTTCTTTATTGTCCGAGCCCCCAAGAACTGGAACAGCCTGCCATCGGAGGTGGTTCAAGCACCTACAGTGAACACCTTCAAGAGTAAATTGGATGCGTATCTTGCTGGGATCCTATGACCCCAGCTGACTTCCTGCCCTTTGGGCAGGGGGCTGGACTTGATGATCTTCCGAGGTCCCTTCCAGCCCTAATGTCTATGAAATCTATGAAAATTCCCCTCTGCCTGAGCCTGCTGTCCCATGCCCCCATCCCTTCCACTCCAGTGGAGAAAAGTCTGGCAGGGGCTGCTCTGCCCCTTCCAGGCAGGCCAGGCTATGTCCCCAACACACCCACCCTCTTGTCAGCTAGCCATCACTGCTCCAGCTGGACAGCAGAGGCGTGGGGCCAATCCTGCTCTGCTCCAGCAGATGGCACAGCCCAGCCCAGGCCTGCAAAGCATGCTACGATGCTCGGGAACTGTGATTTAATTTAAATCAGGAAGGGGTCTGGGACACAAGTTCCATAAACTGGTTTAACCTAAATCAGTTAAGTCTCATACTACATTCAACCAGATTTATCTTAAACCAGTTTCTGCCATTTTGAAACTGGTTTATGTGCACTGAATTTATGTTCTGTTACAGATTTAAACCAGTTTCTGATCACTTAAACCAGTCTGTGTATAACTTCTGTCCCTAGCTTTAACACCAACCTCTTAATATCAAGTATGTTGTTACCTGAAGAAGGGTGTTTGTACCTGAAAGCTTGTAAAGAACAATTTTTCCAACTATTAAGCTGGTCTAATAAAAGATATCACATTTACCCAAAGAACCTTGTCTGCTTAAGCTCTTATTATCACTGACATTGGTTTTATGGTGCATAATAGGTTATATAACTTACCTGATTCCCAAATTCTTTCCACACAGAAAAAGTGAGAATAACCCTTTTGATAGGCCTTGTTCACCCAGTAATCAGCTTCTTTTCTTTTCCTAATTGTTTATCTGCTACCCCTGGGAATTTCTCTCTGCCCTCTTACAACCCTTTTTTACTGTGCTGTGCTGGCTTCTACTGCTCAGACCTAATGAGGAATGTCTTGCATTTGAAAGCTTGTCTAACTCTAACCCCAACTATGCAGTTGGTCCAATAAATGATATCACCCTAGAAATCCATACTTCTTGCATAATTCTTGCACCACCAAAGGTACAACGTAACTCTAACATCACCATAACTAGATCATTGAATTCACTGCCACAGGAAATCTTTGTGGCCAAGATTCAAAACAGAACTGGACGTTTAAAACTTATTGCAATTTATCTTGAAATTTATCTGGGCTTATGCCTCTGGGCTTGAGCTAATATTTAAATTTTAAAAATCTGGAAGAGGCCTATTGTGGCAAATTATCCCACATCTGCCTACTACACTTTCCTCAGAAGTATACACTGCTAGCTAGCAAGAGAGGCAGGATGATGGATTACATGCATCTCAGGTCTGATACACGATTGCAATTTTTATGTTCCTATGTTTGCATAAAAAAATATTCTATTACAAAATGAACAGCTGCTCCTAGCCCCTAAAAAAAGGAATGTTCACTTTATCTGATGCATTCTTTTCCTTAGACCTGCAATTATGTCTTTGGTCCAGTTCATACAAAGGAAATCCTATACCTTTTGATCTTGAAAACAATTAGTCTCCTGCATTGTTACTTTTAAGCACATTTTAATTAAAGCACATCTGTTAAGTTTTGTGTGTCATTAAGAAAAGTAATTTTATCTTAATAAAGCAGGTAGTTTTCATTTCATAAGAACAGATATGACTGTTCTGTTTCAGGGGGTGCATTTTCAGCTGGTAGTGAAAAAAAGATGACTACCTCCCATATGTGAATTTCTTATGCAGTTAAGACAAAGCTCCACTGCTCAGGTTGGAGAAAAACAGCAAGTGTCTCACCTCTCTTTCACCAACAGCCCTATGAGCCAGAGCAGCAGGCAAGGGAGTTATAGGAAGTCCTAGCCCATCTTGAGGCCAAAAAGCAGAAGGTGCCAGCCCCAATTGTGGACCAGACAAGCATTATTTCTCCTCAGAGCACCTGAAAGGAGAGGCGTGAGTAGCAAAAGGAGATGGGCAGCAAGGCCAACAAAATGACCAAAAAAAAAAAGGGAATAATTTACCAAGCTTGCCAGAAAGATTCTACTATTGTACAATGAAATTAAGGTTTTAGGAGACCTAATTTCTTTTAAGGGAGGTTGAGTTAATGAGGTTTATACTGAGAAGCTACCTTGTAGCTGCTACAGCTATTCCATGACATTTCTTTATACATACTCTCTCTTGCTTTTTGCTATAACAGTAGCTAGTATGCCACCTCACCCTTCCTGGCTTCATTCTATTCACCCCATTTATCACTCTCTTAGTGAACAGATATCTTTCTCTGGCTGTAGGTTATTTTTGTTGCTCGTCTCAGAACCTTTGTATAAAAAGGATACTATTAAAAAGGTGCAGCAGGGAACTATAAACATTTCAATTTGCACTCATTGTGATGACATATACAAATTTACTCATTGCTTCCTCAATTATGAGTATTACACTCACCCAAATTTCTTCTAATAAAACCTTTCTGTCACTACACATAATCCATTGATTATATAGAAGTGGCATCCATATGATAAATTGGAGAGGTATATAATTAATTTCAAAGGTGGGGAGATAAACACACTGATTACATGTCTTGGACTACCATCTTCCCACTGGTCCAGCCTCCAGGATTTTTGTAACATTCAAAACCCTGAGCAGGTTTCAAATGCACATCCTGTTTACAGGGGTGTACGTTGTAACCATGTTGGTCTAAGGATATAAACAGACATCTTATCTTTTTTTCTGATTTTTTTCTGATTTTCAAGTCTGGACTCTCTCCTCATCTATGTGCCTTGGAAACTTAGGTAAGATATATAATTTGTATAAGATGAAATGCCAAGGCCCCATCTACACATTACATTTAAGGCATAATTAGCCAGTTAATCACATCTTAAACTGTGATCCAGCTATAAATTCAACCAATTAATGAAGTGATAAAGCAAGCAATAAGCTACAAAATTATTCCACAAAGAACGTGTAATAACTTTGTAGCTTGCTCTTATGCCATTAACTGAGCGTGTGTCTAGGTGCTCCCTTATGGCTGGGAGCCCCATCAACTGAGGAGCTCCCAGGCACAGGGGTGCACCACCCGCTGTCAGCCCCGCAGCTGACAAGCACCACAGTGGCAGCAGTGTTCCTGGCAGTGTGCCTGCTGCCAGCCTCAGCAGCAGTGGAGCTCGCAGCAAGGGAAATGTTGTCCCCTAGGTGTGGGGCTTCCAGTGAAGGGGCAGCAGGGAGAACATTGACATTTTTGTGAGCCCCGTCGGCTCCCCACAGGAGTCAACTGTGATCCCGGGCTCTCCCTGCACTGGCGATAAGGCACAATGAGATCCAATGTGTGATCCCACAGTCGTACCTCCTCCCATGGAAATGTGGTATGGCAGGAGGCGCGATTATGTGGATTGGACATTAGATCTTACTGTGCCTTTATCTGCACAAGTAAAGGGGCCCCAAGAGATACGTGTGCACAGGTGAATGTGTGTGTTTTTAAAGAATTTAGGATATGGCCACACTGAGGGCACTTCTACATATACTCCAAGGGGGAGCGGGCAGGGTGCAACACTTCAATTACAGTGGCTCTGAGAGCTGCTCTAATCAAAATGCTGCAGCATCTCATGTATCAGCATCCCCATGCTTCAAAACAGCACCGGGGGCACTTGAACTAAAGCTCATTCGACGAGCTTTAGTTAAAAGCACCCACCACCTTTTTGAAGAGTAGAGATGCTGATATAAGAGACCAGGGAGGCTGCTAAAGCGCAGAGTCTGCTACAATGCACTGTAATTATAGCATGTCGGAGCAGCCTCTGCACTTGTGTACAGGCACTGTGAGATCTTGTGTTTGTTGAAAACAATGTGCGGGGAGTTTGCCACAAGAGCTTGTAACTTACACACTTTCCTGGCTGATGTGATCACCACAAATAAAGTTACCTTGGTGGAAAAGCATGTTAGAAAGCATATGATCAGTTTGATCATGTTAGCATGTTAGAAAGCATATGATCAGTCCAACAGAGTTTCCAGGCTGAAGGAAACTCCAAATCCCAAAGAGGCTATGGATCTCCAATAGGTTGACAGTCTATATTAGGGGTGCTCAACCTCCAGCCTGTGGGCCAAATGCAGTCCATGGAGCCACAGATATCTGGCCTGTGGGGATCTCCAGATAGAGAAATTTGGTGGCAGGAGAGAAGTAGCAATAAATATGGCCACCCTTCCCCACTGCCGAATTCCCAAACCCCAAGCCCCATGCAGCAGGTTTGGGCCATGCCACGCCCCCTCCCACCACCCCAAGCTGGATAGGACTGAGCCACACCCTGTTTCTGGGCTGGGGCCAACTCAAGCCCCCTTCCCCCACCACAGGGCCAAGCCAATCTACCTTCCCCTCCCTGAGGCTGGACCATACCCCCTCCCCACACGGGGCCGGGCCACACCCCCTCCCCCCATAGGGCTGGGTTGGGACTGGGCCATGCGCCTTTCCCCTCTGCCCTGCAGAGGGCTAGGCCATGACCCTGCTCCCTTGTCCCATGGGACAGGTTGGAGCTGAGCCACACTCCTTTTTCCCCCACAGGGTCATGTTAGAGCCAGGATGCCCCCTGCCTCCCTCAGTGCAGCCAGATGGGGCTCTGCTGCAACCACCCTGTGCTGGATTGGGACCACCATCCGGATCCAGCCCACTGACGGCCCAGGCAACACCCATGCAACTCACTGCCAAAAAAAAAGTTGAGCACTACTATCTAAATAACCCTTTTAAGAACATATGAATGATAAGGTTCAAGAATATTCAGCTTCTTTAGATGAAGTGTTATCACAGCTAATCAAATTTTTAAGGCAGTAATAGAAACTACTAGTACCTCAAGGTACCACTCCCTTGAGGGAAGATGAATAATCTACAACATCTCAGGTATGGATCTCAACAAGAACTATATTGCAACAGTTATATACTTTTCTTCAAGATTCATTCATAGAATCATTGAAAATTAGGGTTGAAAGGGACCTCAGGAAGTCATCTAGTTCAACACCATGCCCAAAGCAGGACCATCCCCAACTAGATCATCCCAGCCAAAGCTTTGTCTACCCACATCTTAAAAACTTCCAAGGATAGAGCTTCCACCACATCTCTGGGTAACATGTTCCAGTATTTTACTACCCTTCTAGTCAGAACATTTTTCCTAATATCCAAACTAAACTTCCCCTGCTGCAGTTTGAAACTGTTGCTCCTTGTTCTGTCATCTGTCACCACTGAGAACAGTCTAGCTCCATCCTCTTTCGAGCCACCCTTCAAGTAGCTGAAGACTGCTATTAAATCCACTCTCAGTCTCCCCTTCTCTAGACTAAATAAGCCCAGTTCCCTTAGTCTTTCCTCATAAGTCATGTCTCCCAGTCCCCTCAGCATTTTTGTTGCCCTCTGCTGGACTCTCCAATTTGTCCACATCTTCTCTGTAGTGGGGGCCCCACAGTACTCCAAGGCTAGGGACAGATATTCAAAAACCCTGAGCCTGAACTGATTTAATCTTTGCAGGTTAGTCTAACATGGCTAGGCTAAATCAGTTGGTAACTGTACAGACATCCCAGATATGCAGTTACATGCCAGCAGTGGCTCAGGCTAGAAGCTATGGGCGGGGGTGCTATAGCAGCCCTCCCTTCCCTTCCACATTGCTGAGATAAGGGGGGCGTGGCCAGGCTCCAGCAAGCCCTCTGATTAGCCCAGCAGGGAATTGATAACATAGTGTTTATCACCCCTAACTCATTGTTTATCACCCCATTAAGAAAACAACAGAGGGACATTACCAGTTACCTGCTGATTCTTTCTTTGTCCTATCTGTCACAGCATGGACTGTAGCCAGCATGCGGTCTGCTAGCTAATACACAGACACCTCTCAGGAAGGCAGAGGGGAGGGGGAAATTCCTGCTTAGCAGGGAGTGGCGAAGGGTGGGGGTAGCTGCCTGCAGTCTCTGCCAAAGCTGCAGTCAGGGAGCAGAGGGGAGGGACCAGCCCTGCTGTGAAGCAGAGAGCCCCACTCAGCCCAAAGAGCATGCTGGGATGCTGGGGGTGCCTGGTGCTGTAGTCTGGGAGCTGGCCTTGCCTGTGAAGACTGAGGTGAAGGCAGCATTGAGCACTTCAGCCTTTTCTGCATCCTCTGTCACAAGGTTGCCTCCCCCATTCAGGAAAGGACCCACACTTTCCCTGATTCTCCTCTTGCCAGCAACATACTTGCAGAAACCCTTCTTGTTACCCTTCATATCCCTTGCTAACTGCAACTCCAATTGTGCTTTGGCCTTCCTGACTGCATCCAAGCAATGCTCTTATACTCTTTCCTATCTATCTGTCCAAGTTTCTACTTCTATAAGCTTCCTTTTTGTAACGTAGTTTACTGAATAGCTCCCTGCTAAACCAAGCTGGTCTTCTGCCATACTTGCCAGTCTGCCTGCACATCGGGATGGTTGGTTCCTGCAGTCTCAGTAAGGCTTCCTTAAAGTACAGCCAGCTCTCCTGGGCTGCTCTTCCCCTCAGACTGGCTTCCCAGGGGATCCTGCCCATGAGTTCTCTGAGCGAGTCAAAGTCTGCTTTTTTTTAAGTCCAGGGTCCTTACTCTGCTCCTCAGGATCCTTAACTCAATCATCTTGTGGTCACTGCTGCCCAAGCTGCCATCTACTACTACATTCCCCACCAATTCTTCCCTGTTTGTGAGCAGCAGGTCAAGAAGAACATGGCCCTAGTTGTCCAGTCCAGCATTTACACCAGGAAGTTGTCCCCAGCACTCTCCAAAAACTTCCTGGATTGCCTGTGCATTGCCCTCCCAGCAGATGTCAGAGTAACTGAAGTCCCCCATGAGAACCAGGGTGTGTGACTGGGAAACTTCTGCTAGCTGTTTGAACAAAGCCTCATCCACCACTTCCTCCTCATCTGGTTGTCTATAGCAGGAATCCATTATAACATCACCCTTGTGCTCTCCCCATTAACTTTAACTCAGAGACTTTCAATAGGCCCATCTCCAGTTTCATACTCATGATCCTTCAGGAACCCTTTGCTAAAATGGTCCACAAAAACATTCAGTGCTCCTTGCAGGCAAGAGGACTTGCATGTAATGAAAAGGTTGGCAACCTATGGACCACTGAGGGTTGATCCAGGATGGGGAAAATCGGTGGCACAGAGATGTGCCTTGCCACCCATCCCTTCTGCAGCACTCCCCTACACTGTGCTGTGTCTATGCTTACCCTCGCTGTAGAGGGATTAGGAATCTGGAGTGAGGGAGGTGCAGATGTGATGGAGCAGATTAAGCACTGCACTAGATGCAGGTGTATATATAGACCAGAACAAAAATATGCAATCACTCCAAAAATACTTTTGGTCTCCCCCTACTCACTTAGCATCATGGATCAGAGTTAGGAACCTACTGAAATTGTGGCAGAAGTGCACTGCACAGTGGATCCTTTAAACTTACTCATTTTGGCGCGTACCCCCCTCACAATTGTCAGAGATCCTTGGTGCTGACCAGCCAGGAGGCAAAAACTGTGGTTCTAAATATGCCGCAGTTTTTGCCTCCAGGCTAATCAGCACCAAGCAGCAGGGCTGCTGGGGCCCCGTAGCCAAGGGCGGGAAGCAAAAACCATGGTGCATTTAAAACCATGTTTTTCACCTTCTGGTTGATCAGTAGCAAGCAGATGGACTACCAGGGCCCCTCTGACAATCAGGGGTGGGGAAGGAGGGGGCACACATCAAAAACAAATTAAGATTAAAGGTTTTGGTAGGTCCTTAATCGCAGTCAATCATGAATATACATTAACCTCGATCAGATAAGTATGATTAACAGTTACTGGATGCAAAAGAAAACTGAACTGTACAACTATCTTTCCAAACACTGTTAATAATTTCCTGAAGCAGTTGTCTATCACTGGTGGTTGGGAATAGAAAACATCTCACTTGGATCACTCACACAGTAACCAAAATAACAACACAGAATTCTAGCAGATTGCTTACCTCTTTTGCACTTTTAATTTTTGCTAGGAACGTGTACAATTCCATTGTTTCAGCAAACAATGCACGACATACTGCCTGATAGTGGTTTGGTGCCTCTGATCGTGTTGGTAGGTGGGCAGCACACAACTAGGGAGGAAAATAAAAATTGTTAAATACACAGAAATTGCTGCTTCTACTGTTACAGAGATGGGAACTTATGGAACACCATACACTAGTGTATTTAGGTCAATATATCGTTTTCATCTGCTGTTCATACGTTACATAATTCTGTAACATAAAATAGAAAACAGAACATACAACAGAATAATTACAGCATAAAATTATGATATATGAGGTATTTAATTTTAGGCAGCAGTTGGGATACACATCCTTACTCTTCTGCTACCTTTCTATTTGTATAGAAAGAATTCTCTGAAAGGAGCTCAGATAAGCAAATAAGGAAATTACTGATGGTCTCTGTTCAGTAGCAGAGGAACCCTTCATTAGTCCAATAGTAAGTTTGTCTATATTCTGTCTTTCCTCTGATAAACTTTCTAGGAGCAAGTATACTTGCATATTCAATCCCATAATCTATGAGTTATAAATCCAATTTATACTTTACTGACTGTGTAGAACAAACACAGGAACTATTAAAGCTAAATGTTTATATGATTTAGTGAAATGGCTGGCACTATGTTTCATTAGAACTGGTCAAATTCTGAGTATTTTACTACAACTAATTCTGTTCTATTTGCTCAGTGACTAAACATGTTCTCATCTGACTTGCCTTTTTCCAGTAAACTACAGTTAATGAATTTTAATCCTGTATAGCTTGGTTCTCCAGTATGCCACCAATAGGAATAAGAAAGCAGTATTATCAAAATAATTTAGAGCATCGCACCCTAAAACTGCATTCGAGCTTAGAATACAGGATGAAGCTTTGTTTTTGTTCAAGCCATACAAGATACTAACAATAAATCTATTCTTTACTTGTAAGTGTGTGAATTAGAGTCAATTTACATAAAATATTCAAGTAGTTAATGAAATCCAACACTGGCAAGTTCATAGATGGGGTAGATATAATTGTGACTCTTGAACATAAAGCGAGAGAGAATTGTTTGGGCTGTGATACTTTACAATGGAAAATTGAAAAGTTACATGCTGAAGGACTGATGCTTCTGAAAAATCAAACTATGACTCATGTTGTAAGGTTGCACCGTGCACAGAAAATGTGTTGGAATTAAAGCAATTTGGTTTAGCATAAACCAAAACAAACAGCCATCTTTATTGAGACCTATCATACCTAGTGGGTACTTCCAGGATGGCAATTACATAGGTGCTGTTACACACAGTTATGCTGCCAAATCTAGACATAAGGTACATCAAATAATGAAATGATATACCTAAATCTTAAACTTCATTTTTAAATCAGAACTTTAGCCTTGTAGTACTGAAGGTGTTTGAAAGCTGGAATATACTGACACAAAAATCAACAGTCAATGTATATTCAAAATCTCAAACAAAATGAATTTGACAGGGATGATAATCCCTCATCCCTCCCCAAATTTAGCATGATCTAACAGCTCTCAGCACAATTTTCTATCAAATTAACTTCCCAACTGAAACGGTGCAGCTGGACAGTAAGTTGGTTTAGTGATCCTGGCACTTGCCTTTTCTTCCCTTAACACTACAGTTCAAATTTATCCTAATGGAGTGAATGTTCAACCAGTTGACAGGGAATAATACAAGGGCTATTTGTTCTATTTTTAGGAAACCTACCAAAACGTACGTTAAGAAAAACCTGATGTAATGATGGAATAATTCAAATATTACTAGGTCATCAGAACGTTTCATAACTGAATCAGTAAACATGTTTATTTTCAATCATGATGCAGGCTTCTATTTTTTACTGAATCTTTTCAGAAAATAGGTTGACCCAATGCATTCAATTTTTGCTGAGATCACTAAGAAGATTAGAGTGTTTTCATCCACATTCAGAGTTCACAAAAAAACAGACATTATGTAAATATCAGAGCTTTGCCAGCTTCTTTCTCTGGATTCATTCTCTTCTCAATGACTAGGAAATAGTGCATGCCAAACCAACCCAGTGTTAACAGAAATCACTTAACAATCAGAGGAGACGAAACAAAATTTTTGGCTCTATTTGAATACATTCCATCAAGAGCTAAACCAAATTACAACAAATATTCACAACTGATTGATCTGTTGGAACTTAGCTGGATCCTGCACAGGCCTTTTGCAAATAAATACTTAAAATCTTTATCACAACATTCAGTTAGACTGGGATCGTATTTCAAAAGAGGGGGAAAAAAGTCATTCTACTTCTAATCATCTTCTGCAGTCTTTATATGAATGCACTATTTTTTTCTACAGAATAAAAGGAATTTTTTCCCATAGGACCCAAAGGCAGGTAAGTGAGTCTTAATGAGTGGGACATACTGTCCTAATCATGCCTAACCTTCCAGCCCCATGGGCTGAATCCTATGTGGGGCTAGTCTGCAGGTACGATCCCAAATGCAATCCCAAACCTGTGCACCTGGATCTGGCCACTTCTCCACCAGGGGGGAATCATCAAGTTGAAAGGACCAGAAGAGCACATCAAGGGACTCCCAGGGAAGTTACAGGTTCTCTGCTAGGTGAGCAGGAGCTCAGTGTTTGTTGCCTACTGAGATGCAGTAGGGATGGATTAGGAGACAGATTGAGAAGGTGAGATTCTTAGACAGGAGATGGTAAAGAAGGATAAAAGCAAAGTATCCATTTAGTTCAGAATCCTACATTTGACTATTAAATCTGAACTTAAATAACCAAAGCTCACAAAAGTAGCTTTAACGCCTTCTGAAAGCTTTAAGATTTCAAACTTTCCTGTGAACTACTGATTTTGCTTTTCCCAGACAGCTACTTCATTTCTACGGTTAGCATTCTTAGGCATTTTTACACGTGCAAGCGCCTGGCGCTGTGATGCTTACAGTTGTATAAGCGGTGAAACGTGTGTCAAAGAAAATGGTGGCGGCGGACTTTTGAACTAAAACACCTCGGAAGTGCTTTAGTTCAAAAGCGCACCGCTGCCATTTTCTCTGTGCTGTCGCGCATTTTGCCACTTACACAACTGCAAGCAGCGCAACGCGGTGCGCATCAGCTCCCATGCAGAGCAGACTCGATTAACTGAGTCTGCTCTGAAGCAGAGGATCTCCGGTACATCCCAGAACTAAAAGGTACATGTATAAATGCCCCTTATTTTTGTCCTTTGCACACATGTAACAGATTTTCCTCACTGCCCTTGTTTTCTGTGAAATTCTGATAAGGCTTTATATTTTTTGGGAGATTTTGAACAACATTCAAGATTTTGAGGCAGAATTTCTAATAACCTGCTATAGTTTTCATCACTATGAACCTAAAACCCTTATTATTACAGTTTAAACAAGATTAAAATTCATTATTTTATTATTTTTTAAATGGCATTACTAAAGCACATATTTTTACATAATGGATTAAATTCCCAATATAGAAAATTAAAAGCAACAATAAAGCTGACTATTATGAATGAATATTTTATAGCTTTTATAGCTCTTGTTTAAACAATGGTAAACTGAATTTAAGCAATGCAGAGATCCTTGACTGCAAGGTTGAATAAATGACATAGACAAACACCATCATGTCATCAATTTATTTTCAAACTGTCCACCTCCATTCTGTTTTCAAAAAGAAAAAAAAAGAAGACAGTCATTTGTCTTTGTCTAGGATGCTATAGTCAGAAATTGTCCTTGCTTTGAGCAGGGGTGGTTGGACTGAATGACGTCCTGAGGTACTTCCCAACCCTAATTTTCTATGATTATGGGGCTAGGGACAGAATTTACACAAACTGGGTTAAGTGATCAGAAACTGGTTTAAACATGTAACAGAACATAAGTCCAGTGCGCATAAACCAGTTGCAAAATGGCCAAAACTGGTTTAAGATAAACCTGGTTGAATGTAGTATCAGACTTAACTGATTTAGGCCAAACTGGTTTATGGAACTTCTGTCCCAGATCCCTTCCAGGTTTAAATTAAATCAGAGTCCCCCTACATCCCAGCATGCTTTTCAGCCCTGGGCTGGGCTGGGCTATGCTGTCTGCTCCACAGAGAAGGGCTGGTTGCACCCTTCTCCTCCATAGCCAGAGCACTATTACTGCTCCAGCTAGCTGAGAAGGGGGTGGGGCACTACAGTCAGGGTCTGCCTGCATCTGCCAGGCTCCCTTCTGCCCCCACCCCCTCAGTGCTCAAGCAGGGATCCCCGCCACTTCCCTCTCCCATGGCAGGGACCCCAGTGGCAGGAAATCCAGCCAGCATCTAGCCATGCCCCCCCACCATGCTAGCTAATGCTGAGAGGTGTCTGTGCATGTGTCTCAAATTTCACTGGAACAGAGGCAGACAGAACAGTGTCAGCTTAGGGCTTTCTGGACCTAACCAGGGCTGCAGCCAGGCTGTTGCTCCCTGAGCAAGAAACCAGTGCCTTGCAAATGCAAATGCACCCTGCAGTTAACAAGAGTTTGAAATTAATGAGAGACATGTTTTTGTTTGTAGGGCTTGATAGGCTGATAAGCTTTGTGTTCTGACAAGCTCCCTGCTGACTTGCTTCAGAACCGCCAAAGTGCAGGCATCTCAGAGGCAGTTCTGAGAGGCTTTGGTGCCATTCACTTCCTGTCCACAGCTGCAGATAGCAGGAAGAAGCAGGGAGAGAGATCCAGTATTATCAACAGATGCATGCACTCCACACAAGCAGCTCCTCCCAACTTTTGCCTAAGAGTGCTAGCTGGGGGCTGGGACCTAACAACACTCCCTATCCCTTGAACTGCGAGTGGGGAAAAGCCTGGCAATGGCTACTTCCCCCACCCCCTCTGGGCACACCGTGACTGAGGATGTGCAAGCAGGTTGGGAGTTTAAATCCCTCCCTAATCATAGTGTCCTGGGGGCCTGGCCTTGCCCCCCTTTAGCTCAGCACTATGGAAGGGGAGGGAGGGCTCACTCTAGTACCCCCTAGCTTCTAGCCTGAGCCACTGCAGGCATGTGCCTGCATTTCTGGAATCAAAAGTGAATGTCTGCCCACTTGCAAACCATTTCAATCCCTGCAGATTAGACTAACCTGCAAAGATTGAATCAATTCAGGGATGGGCTTTTTGAATGTCTATTCCTAGCCTGTGTGTCTATGATTTTTACTCTGTGACAGTTATGCAATCTCTACCCTTGGGAAAAATTTATTAATAATAAATCCTGTAATTAAAACCCTTGGAAACACCTGGAACTTAAGGAAACAGAAAAACAAAGCGAACAACAGAAAAACAATAAACTACAAGTTTCCAAGCCTTAGTTCTCATTATGGATCTGTAAAGCCCACTCACCCTTATTCCCAATCTTCCTTAGCTCCACAAGTAGTAAATAAACAAGAATTTAATATGACTAATATAACATGACTCCAAGTAAAAGCCTCTTTAAATGTGACAAATTTCCTCTGGCAAGCAAATAGTAATCTCAAAACAGTCATTTTAGCATAATTCATTTTTATATACAACTTCTTTTACATGTCAGTACAGGCTTCTTGTTTAGGATTTGTTCTTATAAATGTTAATTTCTCTTGGATAAATACTTAATCATTTTTAGATTAAAAAATGTGTGTCCTGTCCCTGCGTGCAGATGTTGCTGGAATACATGCTCTCTCTATTGATGCACTTCCCCTGTATGATCTCAACAGGAACGTATCTTGGTAACAGTGAACATTTTGCTTCTTCAAGGAATGTGTTTTTGAAGTGCCAACTAAGCTAAGTGTTTAAGGCAGTGCTTCCCAAACTTTTCCTCAGCATGACCCCATTTATGGTCCCACTTCCTCAGCATGACCCCATTTCCTCAGCATGGCCCCTCACTCCTAACTCACAGCCTCCCCCCCCTGCAACTCCATCCACTGATGTTGCGACCACATTTGGGGTTGTGACCCATAGTTTGGGAAACACTGGTTTAGGGTCAAAAGGAATAGTCTGAGGATAATGTAGAGACATAAATGGGATTATTCATAAGTAAGGGCCAAATCTCAAACCTACACTCAATTTTCTCACCTGCATCTGCAAATCAGTAGCATATATCAAAATCATTAGTCAGTCTTTCAGCAACTTCCATTCATCAATCTTCTAGTGACTGTGTGTGGACACACATATTATACATTAAAATCTGTATAACAGCTTAACCAATATTCCATCAACTAAGTTTTGAAACTACTGTCTGTGTGACCTGAATGACTGAAAGTGAAGAGTTTTTCCACTCCAACATGAGGTTATTTTTTTTCTTGCCAATTATGCTCCCGTGAGCTTCTGGCCACCTATGCTACCACAGCCCTGAATACTTCTCTGACACTTGCTTTATCCTTAGGAGCAGCTAGTGCCGGCTTACTGTGGGGAATGTTCACGGGAACACAAAGCTGTTATTGTATCAGGCTGCTTTGCATAAGGCACAGGATGAGAGAGGTTTTATGGGATCTTCCTTCCCCATAATCCCTCCCTGCAAACAAAAGTGAGGCATATTCAGGACCTAGGGCATATATGCAACTTCAGGATAAGTTCAACTTAAGTATAACAATGCCTATTTGGCAGAGGCTAATAATAAGAAAAATGCAAATAAAATAAATATTGAGTAAAATATAAGAACCGTTGGATTTAAAAAAAAAAGGGGGAAAACCATGGCTTTATCAATAGCTACCTAAAACTGGCAAGGAATTTTCTTCAATGCAAAAGAACTCAAGAGCTCTATATAGGGTTAATATTTATGCATGAGAAAGGGGCAAAGAGGGTTAGTTTTTATAGTGGTTCTTTAATAATTCACATTAAATTCAATACTAAGCAATCTGAATACAGTACATGGATATCTGATAAGTTAGTGTCACTGTAATAAACTAAAGTGGTTATTATTAATTAGCTAAACAAAATTCAGAAAATATATTAAATAAAATGAACACCAACAGGCATTACTTCTAGTAATTTACAGGTCTGTACAATACCATACAGAATTTTAAAATGTATGGCTGCATTTAATTGTTCTTATGTAGGACACTGAAATTACTCTCACTAGACACAAGTAGAATTTGCCATTACATTTTGTTTTGAAGCTTTGCAGAAGATTTTCAATTGCATAACCAAACACAAATCATTAACAAGCTTCTTAACCTCATTTACAATGAGTAAGCACATGGATTTAACAACCAAAACCAGCCTTATTTTGCCTTCATTAGACCACAGTATGATAAAAGCTTATTTCTCCATGCATGGCATAACTCCTTACTTGTAAACCTTCATCTGGCAAGTTCAAGTCTTCAACTCTCATTGTAAAAATAAGGTTAAAGGAAAAACCTCCATTATCAGCAGTTTTAATGTACAGTATAGACACTGTATATATTAGCTGTATGTAGTACCCTTCTCCAAGGCGCAGGGTGGCTTACAGTAAGAGATCAAATAACTTATAAAGCTTGTGTATGTATATTAAAACATATTTAAAATAATTTAAATAACTAAGTATAAAGAAAATAATTTGACTAGCAAACCAGATCCAAGGCTCCCTGGATGCAACAAAAGACCTGTGGCATGTTTTCCTAGTATATCTAAAATAAAGGCAAGTGGCAACCCTGCTCTTTTGTCCATTTGTACATCTCTTGGTAACAAAATCCTATAAGGACCATGGCTCCCATCTTTCAATGAATTCTGTGGGCAGATCCTTGTATTCCTGTTGTCTATTCTTATTAAATTATCACAAGTCCTGCAATAACTGGTATTGTCCTTTGAGCTCAGGCTTCTGAAAAGCAAGAGATTCTTACTATTTTTTGCCCTCATGATTGCACAGAAAAGCTTGAAACTGTGATCCTGTGTACTCAATAAGCTTAAAAATTAAATAAAATAAAAACCTGCAGAAGCTAAATACAAGAGCCTCAAGTATATTATTTTTATTTTAAACTCATGATATCTTAGGGCCAGGTTCATGTTGTGAATCAAAAATGAATTAACTGCAGGATCAGAGCCTAAAGCTGCAGACATTTAACTGCAGCAGAACTAGAAAACTCTCCATAAGACTATTTGATACCAAGTAAATTTCCTCCTTCCCAACTAAGAGAGCTAAGCTTCCTCCTTCCTGTTGGGATTAATAGCGAACCTAATTCCAAATATCGCATTTATAGCAGTAAGCTAGTCTGTGACTGCAGCCATGGACACAACCCAACCATATTTGCCCAACTGAGCTATTTATATTTGTGAAACTGATTAACTTTATTCATGTTTTTATACCTACTCCAAAAACTTTTCCAACAAGAAACTGGAACACATCTAGTATTTTACTACTCCCTTACCTTGTGCTCCTTCCCTTATTCAAATCAAATATTTTTGCAGATTACTACAAGAGCACTGAATTTGTGTCTGTATTTGTGCATGCGGTAATTCTATCCAAAGTACAAGACTTTACACTTGTGCTTGTTGAATCTCATGTTTGACTGTGGACCAATTCTCCAGTCTGTTCAAGTCATCCTGGATACTAGCCATGTCCTCCAGAGCGTCTGTAATTCCACCCAATTTGGTGTTATTTGCCAGTTTGCTAAGAATGCATTCATTCCCATCATCCAAATCATTAATGAAGATGTTGAACAATACTGGACCTAGGACAGACCCCTGAGGAACCTCACTTGATACCTCCTCCCAACTCAACTAGACACTGAGCCATCAGCAGCACTAGAAAGTATTATTTGGGTGGGGCTGGGTGGTGTGGAGTGTGCCTGTCTGACCCTGCCCCTTCCTCCCACAGGGCTGTTCCAGGGCCAACACGCGCTGGCTCTGTGTGCAGCAGCAGTGGAGTGCAAGGCAGGGGCATTGGGTCCAGCACTGCAGCAGCAGTGGTGCTGGAGCCACTGTCGCCAGCCCAGTTCAGTGGGGGCTAAACCCCGTTAGCCCAGACCTTCCACCACCTATGCATTGAGGACTAGTTGCTGAGTATGATGTTCCAACAACTTACATATCCACCCTACAGTACTTTCATCTAGTCTGTATTTCTTAGCTTGTTAATAAGGATATTGTAGGAGACTGTATCAAGAGCCTTGCTAACATCAAGGCATATCACAATCTTCCTTCATCCACAGTGCCTGTCACTTTAACATAGAAGGAAATCAGATTGATCAGGCATGACTTGCTCTTGGTGAATCCATGCTAACTTTTCCTGATAGTATTCTTCTCCTGTACGTGATTCACTGGATTCCTTGAGAAAGCTGGATTCATAATCAGGCCGACTACTCTGTAGTTCTGCAGATCCTCTTCTCCTCCTTCTTAAAGATGGACATTATTGTTTGTCCTTTTCCAGTCACCCAGGACCTCAGCTGACCTGCACAAATTCTCAACAAGGATAGCCAATGTCTCCAAAATTACCTCAACCAATTCCTTCAGCACCCTTGGGTGCACCCTATCCAGCCCTGCTGACTTCAGAGCATCTAATTTCTCTAAGTAATCCCTAACGTCGGTTTGCCATTAATCTAAGTTGTTTGTCTCCTTCCATCTTTGTACTGTCAACTGCACTGGTGAGCTGGTAGCTGTCCCTAGCTGTGAAAACTGAAGTTAAAAAGGCATTAAATACTTCAGTCTTCTCTGCATCATCTGTGACTGGATTGCCTTCCACATTCCATAAGGGACATGTGGACTTTTATTGTTGCCATACTTGTAGAATCCCTTTTTATTCCCTTTTATGCCCCTTGTCAGCTGCATCTCAAATTGTGTCTTGGCCTTCCTAATTTTCTTCCTACATGACCAAGCAATGCTCTTACAGTCTTCCACTTCTTCTAGGATTCCTTTTTGAGTTTCAACTCCTTAAGGAGACTCCCATCTAGCCAGGCTGGTCTCCTATTGCACTTTCCATTCTTCCATCTCATTGAGATAGCTTGCTCCTGCACCCTTAAAAAAAAGTTTCCTTAAAGTACAGCCAGCTTCCCGGGCATGGTGGAAATTTGAATTTCTCACAATTAAGAGAACAGATCTTTCATAGGAAGATGCATGCAACTAAGGCTGTCTGTGGGGAGCAGGCTACCAACACCTTCTCCATTAAAATTTTACTGTCCTCCAGGCGGACAGAAGGCCATTACAGCCTCTGTTCCCACTAAAGTAATGGCATTATTGTATTTTTTCAGTAGGGGTTCTTACAATAAGTAAACTACTTTTGTGCCAAGTATTTGTGCCCAACTCAAAGACAAATATACCTGGAATAATTGTTTTCAGTTATACCTCACAGCAGATCACTACTATTTCGTTTGTGCCTCTTTACACGCAAACAAGAGGGGACTCCCAGAATTCTGCGCTCTAAAAATCAATGGTACCAGCTAGAACAGGGGTGGGCAAAATGTGGTCCGAGGGCTGGATGCGGCCTGCCAGGGCATTCTATCCGGCCTGCAGGGCCCCTAAAAAATTTAGAAAATTAATATTTATCTGCCCTGGGCTGCCTGTCATGTGGCCCTCTATGGCTTGCCAAAACTCAGTAAGTGGCCCTCTGCCCAAAATAATTGCCCGCCCCTGAGCTAGAAGCATCTTGTATATGCCCCTGAAACTGAACATAGGTACCCACATATCATGTGCATCTCTCCAAGCATGAAATACGGGTCAGTCGCATCTTACGCAGGGGTTACGTTCTAAAATGGTGTATAGTGAAATTGCGTATTACCGTGCCAGCAGTGACTGCCTCTGCCTCCAAAACCTCCTGCCGCCACCATGGAGCCGTGCTTAGAGCGGTGCAGCCGGCGGCAGAAGCGCAGTGCAGGGTGGTGGTGGGGATGGCTGCGTGCCGCCCGGCCACCACCACGCTGCTGCTGCTGCCCAGCGGCCGGCCACACCACTCCAGGCACACGTGCAAATTCAAACCCCGCCCCACCTCCCACCCCGTGTATAGTTGAATTCACGCAAGTTAAATGCGCGTATGATGTGACTGACCTGTATGTATAAAAGAGGATTAAATACCAGAGGAAAAATTAAAATAAAAGCAACTTCAATCCTTTTGGAGAAGAAGGTATGCAAGAGACTCTCTTGCAGCGTGCACTCTTGTATATATGCAATTCTTCCTTTCTTTAAAAAATATTCATCCCAACATATCCTCATTTATTGCAAAAGCTAAAGCTCCAGAGAATTTGCTTCTTCAAGTCCTTTGTAAGAATGAAGGACTGACAATGAGATGTGCAGACAAGGTTAGTGTACTTAAAATATCCTTTACTTTGATGAGATGATCCAAGAACCTCATGGGCTGCTTCCACACGTGTGGACATTTGGTTCCCTGGAGACAACTAGCAGGGGCACACTTTGTGCCACCGCTAGTTCTCCCTGGGGAATGCCTGTGCCATGTGCGCTCCAGCACACAGCAAGTTACCCTGGGTGGGGTAGGGCAGGCTGGGGCCAGCACTGGGCTGACCCCAGGAGCCTTACCTGGGGCCTTCCTGGGGCGGCAGCAGCAATTCTGCCATGCAGAACCTGGCCAGCAGTGGAGCTTGGCTTCGGCTGGTCAGGCTCTAGCTTTGGGTAGCACATGCTGTCAATGCTGTCACTGTGTACACCACTCCATCTTTTTTTTTCCTGTGGGTATTTTTTGACCCCTGGATATCCAGGGATAAAAAAACCCTCCAAGCTGCTCCCTCACAGCTCAGAGAGCAACTGAAAAAGCAGTCTGTGGAGCCACATACCACACAGCCACGCTCATCTGGACGTGGCCATGGAGGTTATTCACTAGAATGGATAAGGGGACAAAATATTGGCAGGATACTTGAAGTGGAATTCTGTCAAATAACTCTAAAATCAAGTTTAAAACCCATTTCCTTCATCAACACGTCCTTAAAGATGTGTTGGATGCATAGAGTGGATGAGTCATTGAATTTGGCAGTACACTATCAGCTGAAATAATGGATATCACCTTCTTCCGCATAGTAAGAAGCTGAAACACTAACATGGCTCTAAACAACCTTGCATCAGCTCAGTGAAGCCTATATTCTGCTCCCACCACACAGTAAGCTTTAAACAGGGAATGGCAGTTGCAGCTTTACCAAGCACTAAATGACTGCAATAAAAAAGATGCAAAGAAACTGGCCTACTCTCAATGTCTTCATTAATTTTACTTTCAAAGAGCTTTAATATGATGGCAAGAGGTGCTTTAGAAAACAGACAAGCAGAATATTTGTTGTTGGAAATGAAGTTAAGTGACTTGTGCTACATGCAAACATGAATCTACCAACACGGACCTAGTGAAGACAGTCGGGCTCATTTGGGTGTATAAATATAAAGACACAACCTTGATATTATCATTAACATCAACAAACAACTGTATCCTTCTCACTTAACTGAAGGAATGAAAGATCTTTCAAATGTTTTGTTTATTTGCCATTTTCTCCAATGACATCTTAACCCAGCAGAGAAGAAAAAGTTTGCCTTCTTTTGTCCAAACAGGAAAGTCTTCATCCATATGGTTCCAATCATTTCTGATCAGCGTTGCAAGCTGCTGAAGAAGTGTCAGAGGCAGGACAGTAAAAACTAGAGGAATTCATTAATGCATTGTCTTCTAAAAGCACTGTTCTAATGCTAGTGTTTACGAGGTACTGAAGCACAAATCACACTTGTTTCTCCCATGACATAAATAGCCTCAACTTCTGTTGAGTGCTTCAGAGCTTAGTTTTTGTACCAAAACCTTCAACACCAGACTTCTCAATATTTCCCACTGGTTTTAATAGAGGTAAAAACATTGGTGCATGTGAAACTAGAGCTCTCAAACTACACCCAGGAGTCCTGCACAGGACAGAAGGCATGTATAGCATTGATGGGATGCTTTATGAAAGGCCTCCTCTACACATTACAGATACTATGCAATTACCTGGTTAACTGCACAATTACCTTGCGACCAGCTACATGTGCAAAGTACCTATCATGCCATAAAATGCTTCAAATAGCTATGAAGTCAGACCTTGAAAATATGCACTAACTTTATGGCTGGTTGCTACCAAGCTTTAATTTGCAAGTGTAGCAGGGCCCCGCCCCTCCAGGGCGAAGTGAGGGGATTCTCAGCCACAGCAACTGAAGGGATCCAGAGTTCTGGGTCCCAGCAGCATGCCTCCTGGTGCCAGGGCCCAGAAGCTGCAGGGTGCCGCTGAGATCTCCCAGCCCCAGAGATGTGTGAAAGCATCCGAGTTGGGAGATCACAGCTGCCACAGTCCCCCAGCCCTGGGGATTTCACACACCCCCAAGGCTGGAAGACCACAGCAGCTATATTTTCCCACCCCCAGGAGTTTCATGCACCCCTGGTGCAGGGAGACGTAGCTGCTGCAATCTCCCAGTCCCAGGCATGAATAACTCGTGCCTCCTGAGGCTGGGGTTCATGGCGACAGCCCACAGGCGGTGTCAGTGGTGAGCAAGGACCACTTGCAGGTGGCTGCGGTGATGTCAGCAGCGAGGACGGGCCAAGTGGGGACTCCCCACAGGCAACTGCAGCGATGGGGGGCGGGGGGCAAGTGGCAACCGCCCACAGATGCTGGCCGCAGCATCAGCAGCAGCCAATCTTGGGGGCGGGGGGGGGGGGGGCGGCGCGGGGGGGGGGGGGGGGGGCCCACCCCCCCCCTACACATCACCTATGGCCACAGGGGCTTTACGCACCCCCAGGGCTAGATCACAGTAGCTGCATCTCCCAGCTGCAGAGGTACATGGGACACCCCCACAGCTGGAATCCCTCAGCTGAGGGGGCTTCCAGCCACAGGAGCTTGCTTCTTGCCAGTACAAGGGAGACTGGACTCCTTCTGCATTGGTAATAAGGCGTGATGGGATCTAATGCACATTCTCACAGTCACACTGCCTACCATGCACGTGTAGCATAGCAAGAGGCATGATTGTGTGGACTGCACATTAAATTTCACTGCGTCTTTAACTGCACATGTAGAGGGACCTAAACATCAAATCTGGCATGAAGAGGAGAGAGATGCTGGTCATCTGCCCTGGCTTTCCTTGTTGTTAATAGTAAGACTTAGTAATATTTACAAGTAAATGCAATCGGTGCTGTACAAGCACAGAACAACAATAATCCTTGCCCTAAAGCATTTAGGTGCAAACAGGTGAAGGCTAAGAAATACAAACAAACCACGACAGTGAAGAATTAACATAACCTTGTTAGTTATAGTTCTGCAGCCTTGTTAGTGCATTGTAGTTTTTCCTGAATGCCCAGTGTCAGCGTCAGCAACAGAGTAAGAGCTACCAAGACGACAGAAAAAAAAATCAGGTTGCCAAAGTGCTGATTTCTCTGCCCAAAGGGCAAGATATTTAAACAACTAGAATGTATGCACATGCATGTGCATATTGATAGGCTTTTGTGAGGAAACTGTGCTAGCTAACCAAGCACTGTATGTGGACTGGGGTGTTTTCAGTAAAATAAACTGCAATAACTAGCTCCTATTTCCATTTTATCACATTCAAGTAATCAAATTTATTATTATTTTTTTAAAGAGAATGCAGTGTTTAAATTTCAAAAACAATAGTTGTGCACCACATACTGACTTCCAGTTGCAATGGCTGGAATGGAAAATCAGGACCTCAGTTCAAGACTCCAGAGCCCTATCTGGTGGACAGCTATCCATCAAAATCATTCAGTTATCATATTTAATCAAATAACAAGTCGAGGTTCCCCCCCCCAAATCAGTATGGGTGGAAGCCTGTTGTCTTACATTTGCATACAAGGAAACCTCATTAAATACACTGTACATCATTGAACTGCTTGCCAGAAGCAGCATGTGCTCAGTAATGGAAACCAACTATGTAGATGATATAATTCAGCCAACTCGGAGCATGACTACCGGTCGACCCCCAGATTTATTTCCCCTGCTGTAGCAGTGGGAGGGAAACAAATTCAAGACAAACCTCCAATAATTATATTCTATACCTGGAAAATTATAACAAATGTATACAATTTGCAAATATAGAATATAATTATTGGGTGTCCCCTTATACTCAAGTAACTGTGGTAAAGGCCTCACATTCAAAGCAGCTTTAAAATTGCATTAAATTTGAACTAAAGCCATTCATGAGTTTTGATCAAGCTAATGTGCAAGAATCCTTTTTCTTTCCACACAGATTTTAAATACAAGAGAAGGCTTAGCATACTAAATATATTTTGGATTTTAAATTTCTGGTATTTAAAAACACATTTCCTACAGTTACCTTTGAGTCAGTAAGTACATTTCCACCAAGACATGATTTCTCAAGGCCGGACATGAAAGGCCTTATTAAATCATGCTGACTAACACTTTCCTTAGTTTCACAGTGTTTGCATTTACCTGTTAATACTGTATGTTATCACAAAAGAAAAAAGGATTTTAACACATGATAAAGGACTTTTGAAGTTAGGTTTTAACCCAAAATTGCCATATTTTCTCTCCCCCCCCATTCAAAAGCAAAATGTTATGTAGAGATACTTCAACTAGAATACATTAAATACGTGCATACAATTATATGAATGTGTATATACTATATAAATGCGCATATGCGTGTGTGCACACAGAGGACGGAAGAGTGTACATACTATGTTATAAATATATAGTCAATTACATTTTAATATAATCACTTTGCTCTCAAAGGGATTTTTTCTCTCTAGAAAAGATGGAGTGCATGACGCACACTACCATCAAACAGTGTTGGCATTAGTTTTTTAATTGAACGTTAGACTTGCTAGGCTTCTAAAGGAACCCAGATGGGCCATAAAAAAAAAAAAAAAATGTTTAGGTCTCTTGTTCTAGGGGCAAAGAAACAAGTGTCAAATCACTTGTCTCAGTATTAAATGGTTAAACTACCTAATATTTGATCCTTGTTGTCATGAAATAGAAAATTCTCTAAATCACCTTTTCCAGGGTTCAAATGTATGTGTATACTTGCTTTACATACGTCTCTCTTTTCCTTAAAAAGGGGTAGAAAAATCCAATTTTAAAAAGAAAAAGGTTTTTTTCTTTCCTGTTGTCTTGAGTTATAGATTCAATAATTTACATCAAAATCTACACTGTGTAAAACATAAGAAATAAACCTTAGTGTACTGAACAGAGTTTTTGAGCGCGACTACAGGAAGTATTGAGCACAAAGTGCTAAAGGAGACGTGGAATTTCAAAATAACCTGGAAAGTATTGTTATAGAAAATCTATAATGCAAACTCCACAAGCCACTCTGTGTAAGATACCTGGTACATTCTCTTTGAGATGTTGTAATTGCATAGTGTTCAAAAGTACCACTGACCCTACAGAAATTATGGTAATTGTCAGCAGCAGAAGACTGAATCAGAGTTGAAACAGGCTAGATTTCTGTGCCTTTTTCAGAAAGGATCTTAAGCCAGCTAAGCTAAAACATGTAAATTATAATGCTGTAAGTATCAAGGACAGCAAGGTCTACAAGGATGAAAACTAGAACCTGACATGCTGATCCTTCACCGAATCCTGAAATTAGATCAGTTTCTGTCCTATCCAATTTGTCTGGATGGATCTACTGCTGCTGCTAGCATGGTGACAGTGAAACTGAGAAACGAAGCACGTGGGGATGCTTTGCAATTACCAGTTTCAATGTTCAGAAAGCACAGGCATTTGCTAGATGAAGAGGCAAAATAAGATGCGGATCAGTTCAGCTTTGAACAGAGCAGTCTGCTATGTCTGGCTCAAGGCCAATGAAAGTGTATCTTTAGGCCTGAGGATATACAGTTCACTTCAGTAATTAGGAGAACCTTTGTTGCTGTTGTTACTGTGTTGTACTGCAGAGTTGCTGTAGCAACTGACCTGGGGGACAACCTTTACCCAGATTCCCACAGTAATTAGTTAGAGATAGGAATGAATTTCTCTAGGAATTATTTGACTAAACAGCAAAATACCTTGCATCTCACTGCAAATAAGCAATGTATTAATGCAGAATGGCTTCCAGATTTTAGTTCTGAGTGCAAGATCCTCTTTAACAGGGAATAAAGAACAGATTCATAGTTTGTTAAAACAGAAAAAAATTGAGAGAAAAATGGTACATATTTCTTTGACATGAAAGATGATTAATATTATGCATATATATTATGCATAAAAAATAGTGAGAGCAGGATTGCAAGGTGAATCTAAATCCAAAGACATAGGGAAAATCTGAGTTCAATGTAAGCAACAGAGAAGAAAACTGGTTTCCTGCCATGTTTTGCTTCTTTCAGATATACAGGAGCAGCTGGAAATGTTTTGAGCATATTTTTAAAGAATCTGTTAGAATTATCACAACATCAAATCTGGTTGTGCTTTCAGGGAGATACTTGTTGCATATCTCAGATCACTTTAGGTCTAATCTACCCTATACATTTTTGCTACAAAGATTGCAGCAAATTTGGGGGTGAATTTATACTCTCATTATGGTGTCAAAACTCTCCTTTCTGCCAGCAGAGATAGACCACTTCTGCCGAGCCAGAACAGCCAACAGCTGGCAGAAGGTGCATATAGACATTCCCAGGCTTTCTGTCAGCTGCCACAGCCCCTTCAGGGGCTGGTCCCTATCCGTGGTGCACTGCTACTGATTTGAATACAAGCTCTTGTGGTTCAGGTGTGACTGCTGCTGTCTACCGCCAGAACTTCTGGCAGCAGAGGCAAAGTATGCAGACCAGCAGCAGTATAGTAGGTTTGGTAAATAATATTTTCTAGGTCACCAAACCAGATAAGTATATATTTTTAAATTAGAGAGAGAGAGAGAGAGAGAGAGAGAGAGAGAGAGAGAGAGAGTGTGTGTGTGTGTGTGAGAGAACACAATATCAAATGTATATATTATAAATTACATATCATCTATAATATACAAGTATATATGTAATCTAATATTTCTGGATAGTTAGAAATCCAACATTTTAGTATGCTACAAAATGGTGAATATATATTTCTTAGTCACTAGATGACTACATTCATATTTGTATCAAGCTTCATTAAGATGGCAACTTAAATTTAATTGAGCACAAAAAAAAATCAGAAATTAAAATTTATTAAACAAAGCTTTAATGTTTTAGATATGAACACTGCTTTAAAAAGTAATCAAAAACATGATCCACATTTACAATTTACTAATTTATTAAACACTAGTATAAACTGTTACAGTATTAGATGTAAGATCTGTGGTTAGTGAATTAAACCAATAATTTCAGGTCATCTTGGAGGAAAATTTGTAAAATGCTTGGGTGAAAATCATTTGAACTTAAGTTCCTACTTGCCTAATTTGCTTTAAAATGAGACAGCCATTTTTTTTTTTTTTACCTAGGCTGTTTTGAAAATGTTTACCCCCTTTCTTCCAAGTTTTTAGAGCTCATAAATCTCATTTCTCCTCCCTCTTTTTATACTTAGACTAGAAGAGGAAAAACAAGCTCTCCCACTTCAACTCCTAATTGATTTCTTAGCTTTGAATGAAGCAGTCCAGACTAAGAAAATATTTTTTCTGCACCTGCAAAAAGGCTACTGCTGGTAACACCTGGTTTAGCACTTCAATGAGCTTTGGTTCCAGGTGCTTCTTCTAGTGACTTCCACCAGATCAGGGATGTGATTTTCTTTAAAGCATCCTCAGCAAACATGTACTGCTTGACTGGTTCACCTCTAGCCCTGAAATTTATTATGGGTGGTATGACTGATGAGTGATAAATAGATAGATATCCATGTCATGGCAGCATTTTCCTGTTCAGCAGTTAGACATCTACCCTTGTACTTTGTATTAAGAATACTGGCAAGAAAAGGAGGTGGAGTAAGTGCTTGATCTATCTGCTTCTTTACTGCCTGCAATTTTACTTTGGTGTTGGGTACTTCTCGCCATAATGCTTCTTGAAATTCTTTACAAAGAGCAGCAGTATCTGTAATAAAACATTCATCCATCCTGTCATCAAGAAATATCCCCCAGTCCCTGAATTGATGATTTGTTCTATTCTCAGACTAGTGAAAAATGGAAAAAACAGGCAGATCAGTACCACACTGTGAAGTTTAAATCCCTACCTTTCCACTGAAAAAAGTTGCTGTACATTATTAACATTTATGAGTCATCTAATCTTGAATCTGCTAATTTAAAAGGACCATGTTAACAAATCGGTAGTATCAGCAAATCAGTAATATCAGCCGTGTTTGAAAGCAACCGCCATTCCATAGCCCCTCTAGCTAGCCTATTCCAGTGTTCAGCATCTACAACTTGCTGTGCCCAACACTTGCTTATGAACAAAGATGATTTTTAATTAATTATGTTGCATTATGTAATTTCAAAACTATTATCTGGTTACTATGTAACCTTTTACATAGTTTCAGTGAGATCACACAGTACTGTGCATAACACCAATTTCTAAAATCAGGAAATTGCTACAGTGACATTTTAAAATTGAGTTTATTGTTTATGAAAGGACCCAGAACTGCAAACAAGTTATGACATACATGAGAGAGAATTTGTTTTTGGTACACAGCAGCCTTTGTCAAATTGACTATAAACTGAAAGAGAAAAATTCCTGCTACACATAATGCAATCTGCTAAAACTGCCAGTCTTCACTAGTATCATCTCCTACCTCCCTCACTTGTACCAGCACAACATCTGAAATGCACCAAGGTTTATAAAACATATCTACAGGACAAACATAATCTCTTCTCTGTGTATGTGTATTGTTCAAATACCAGGGGAGTTTCTACAGTAGTTTTGTGCTTAACAAGACACATAACTGAACTTCAAATCAATTTGGCCAAATGGCTTTGAAGTACACAGAGCTGAAAAATGAGTTTCCCCATACCTCCGTAAGTTATTATCTCTGTTCATGATTTTGACAGGACTGGTCCTCAGTTGTCTTTTTTCCAGCTCTCGTGAATCCATATCAACCAGATTACTAGGGATTCCCGAAGTCAATTCCAGGTGAAGGCACAGTGCTGACCAAACCTCCTCTATCCCATGCCAAAACTAAAGTACTTTATTTTCTCCCCTGTGTTTCTACTTCTTGATAGTTTCCCCCCCATCCCCCCAGATAAAAGAAAGTACACCTTTTTCAGCCAAGAGTCTTTGGCATAACAATGATGAAACTCTTAAGAGAAAACAGGTTATCATTCAAGTTTATTTCAAAGACAACTCTATATTCCCTACGTAGTTACAAGTTAAGAACTTCAAAAAAATCAATAGGAAAAACGAAAAGCCAATCTTCCATTTTTAAGCCTGACATGTTAGATGGAAAGTGGGGCAGGGAAGATGTGATAGTCATTCAAGGCAGCAAACAAACCTGTTTCAACATTCCCTCCAAGCTGTCAGACAAGGAGAAAGCTTTACAGTAAGCTCTGCTAAGAGGGAATTACAATAATTGAATCTTGTTGTCACAAGACCACATGGCTATTGTGAAGCACTGGATAAATAAGGGTGTAGCCTGTACATATTTTGCAACTGTGCAAGTGTATTTTCCCCCTATATCTGGCACATAGGCTTACCCTGGAAAAGGTGTGGTTGAAAGCGATGCAAAGTTGAAAGAATCTTATAGATCCACACAGATGTTAAGGATGTGAAGGAACAACGCTGTTGTACAGTCCTGGTAATGCAGTGGGAATGCAGACATATGCAGTCACAGTGCCAAGCTAGTGGCTATTAAATTATAAAGAGTAACAAAAGAAAACTGAAAAAATTCTAAGGCTTCTAATAAAAGGGGAAGAAAGTTCACGTAGCATTAATATTTGATATCCCTTAGGAATCGGAAAAACTTGTTTTAAAAAAAAATAGAACCAAGTTTTAAGAGTTAATAAGCTGAAATACTTATATACGTATCATGATTAAAAGGTGGCACATAAAACTACTTAAGAGTATGAACGAATGTTCCCTTGGGGCCCTGCCAAACATTCAAATTAAAGCTCGATAGAAACCAGTTAGAGGGTTGTTACATGTTTTCAAGCACAAACGTTATAGCTGGTTGGCTCTTTTTATAGCTGAACTGTAATTTTTATCGTGTGATAATTAGGTTGCATGTGTGGCCACTCTAAATTTATTGCGTGATTAACCAGTTATTTACCTAATCTATGTAACATATAGCAGGGGCCTTGGAGAGGCTTCAAAAGGAGAAGGGGAGCTGCTGCAGCTTTGAGCTGCTGCTCTGAGCTACTGCTCAGGACTAGGTAGAAGTTGTTGCACTGTAACTGTTACATGTGCATGAGTCTGAAGCTATACAAGTGTAGTTAAACCCTGCTTTTATCCAGGGTCAAAATAGGGATAATGTAGCTCACTTGAATTGCTAAGGTTGATGCACACGTAACAACTACAGTATCACAACTTCTGCAGGCTCCTGAGATGCAGATCCTCCCTTCCTGAAGCTGCTCCAAGTTTGTTTGTCCATACTTGAGATTATACAGCTAGACTACTGCCAGAGCGAACAGAGAAAAACTTTATCTGTGGATATCTGGCTGGGCTGAGATTTCTCATAATTGTTTCATATTTTACTACTGCTGTCAGTGATGTTCTGCCAATACTTTAATATGATGCATCCATATATTTTCCCCAATAGCCTGTGTAAATGATGTGTACCAACAGAATGTTTCCCAGTGACAGATAAAGCAGGTTTTATATTTTATTGATATTTTGATAAAATTAAGAGACAGGAAAGCAAATTATTCTTGCATTAGCCCCAAACAATCTGCAATCCCCATAAGCTGCTTGCAAAAATAAGGAGCTTCAAAAAATCCTCAAAAAACACTTCCTGCACATCTGTACATTACATATTTCCTTGTGCATACAATTTTCCCTTCTGCCATCCTAAGCAAAGTTTCTGAAGATACGCTAAACTCATCTAAGCTAAACCATCCCACCTTTCCATTTGACAACTGTTTCTTCCATCTGTTCTTTCCAGTGACAAATTTTTCCCCTCAAAGAGAAATCAACTATGTTACCTCCTCTAACATTTTTCTGTGGACTAGGTGAAGTGGTACTCACCTAGCTCAAAGGTGCCAGTGCTGTCACCTCGCACTGACATCAACAGGAGATATCTTCAGCTTGTCAGAGAAGATGCATGACTCCCCACAAAATTAGGTCACAAGCACACCTCTGATATACTCAACTTCAGGCAACCAAATGAAAAAAAATTCATTTAGTTTCTGATTAAAGTATTTGTGTAGGTCAGTATAATACTTTGCTCTCTATTAACCAGGGCAACAAGTCAAACCAGATTCACCCTATCCATGTGCTAGTCCTAATTGTTTCACACTGGGGTAATGGCAGGAATTGGCTGCTTCCTTTCTCTGTTTTATCAAAATAGTGACAAAACCTGAAACGCACTCTAAACTCAATGTAAAAGCCAGTTATTAAAACATTTAGAAGTTATGGACAAGGGGCTTCTGAAGCAGCTCTGGGAACTGCAGGCTCCTGCCCTGAGGTTTCAGTTGAAAGTAGGCCTGCCAAGTGTGGGCAAGGCTGCAGTAGAAGGGTGGCAGGGTATCCCAGCTAGGGCAACAGGGATCCAACAGGAAAAATTCCCAATCAAGGTTGAGGTCCCTGACCCAGCACATCTTCTCTATCCCTTACTATGTGGCCAAGGGGAGAGTGATCTGCCGAGCCAATTTCCTGC
>NW_005842947.1:464577-476422 GCF_000455745.1 Alligator sinensis
CAGGCCAAGATAGCAACTCTGAAAAGCTGCAGAAACCAGTATGCAGCGACCAGCTGATGACACCTTCCAACTCTTCCAGTTCTTGGTTCAGGCATGTGTGACATTTGAATTTGGTCACCACACCTTGCAACAAAATGTAGAACAGTTTGTAATGTGCTGGACCATTGTGGGGGCACTCTGTAAGGCGGACGATGAATCAGGTGAGGGGCAGGGGAGAAGGAGGTTTCAATCTCTTGGCGATACGGGGTTTTTTGTCACTATCAAGCATTTTATGTTCCACCTGGGATGGATGCACTTTCACTTTTTGTTTTTAAGTTTTAATTTTAAATATTTGTATAATAAAGGCTTTAAAAAGTCAAAATAAAATTATCTTCATCCAGTCACAAGGGCAGCTTTCAGTAGTCTGACAAGTGCCTATTGTTCCTGAGAAATCTGTTATCTTATGCTATCTTTGGCCATTCTGTCCCCATCTTCCATTTCTGAGGAAAGCCAAGCTAAGACTCTGGTCCTTGGATAATTACCTTGATCCTTAACCTTGAAAAGCTAGGTTAACCCCTTCATTCAGGGTTAAAGCTGTAGCTGGGTTTTCTGCACTTGAATCGTTCTCAGCTTATTCACACAGTCTGAATGTACCTGCTGCTGCCCATTTGAAAGTTCTCTTGAAAGGGCTGAAAGTTCCACTGTCCATGTCCTCACAGATCTTGGCACATAAGAGTAACCTGATCTGCAATCCTCTAGTCTACACAACACTCTTAATATAAGTCTGCATAGATGGTGTGTGCAGATTCCATTACTAAAAATAAAATATTTGTGAAAATCCAATACCCATATTTATTTACACCTTGCTTCCCAGTACAAAGATGTCAGACAATTCTAACACCTCTATCTCTAAAAAGGTTTCTTACCATAAAATAGAGGCTTACCTACTTTGAAGTGACTGTCAAGAGAAGGAAAACTGATATTAGAGAGCCCAGTGTACTTAAAGCATATATGCTATATATCCCAAATGTCACTACTAGGGTCAGGAATCGTAATCACAATTCTTAGCAGTGAAATATGGCACTCTGAGTCACAGTACACAAATGAGCTAATCTTAAGAATAGTCATTCCCTTAAGTGGGTGAGGAGAGAATAACTAAAGGAACATTGCACTAATGTGTAGGTGAATGTTACCTGAAAATGAACTCTCTCATTTTGATACTTTTAGTTCAAAAGAATAGAGCAGCTATCATACCATGAGGCTTAACATTCATCTGGTAGACAAAAATCAGAATGAAGTGCTTACAGAATATCCTGATATCAAGTAAAAGGAACAACAGATGATCTTTCACTTTCTGTTATTTACTGTAAAAGATTAAATACTACCAGATCATTATATTTACAAGCAACCATTATCTAAAGAAACTGATCTATCACATATGGCAAAATCACAAATGAAGCTAGCACAGGAAACAGATCTGCTGCTTTACGAATAAACAAAGTTTTTAACAGTGAAGTAACACTTAAGTTGACCATTACTGTACCTTCATAACATCTTTATAGGAGTGAATGACCTCAACCTCTTTTTCATCTTCATCATCTTCCTCCACCCCTTCATCCAGAGCCTCATAGCCTTCATCTTTACCCCCATCTGCTTCCACTGTGTTGGTCATATGATCAATAAGCCGCTCCAACGGAGGACTGAGCTCTCGTTCTTCATTCTCCTTCAAACCATAGTCCAACGCTTTATAAATTATAATCCCCAAAGATTCAATAATCTAAAAGATAGAAAGTGAAATGATAATTATCATCAAGTACAGCACGGACAGACAAATAATTATATTTTATGCTCTAAGGTATAAGAATATATAAGCTGAGCTACAGTAACTGTTTTGCCTGCCTGCTCCTATTTCACAGTAAGTGAACCTGAACTGCAACAATTTACCCAGATACATTAGCAAATTCAGCAAAAATGCATTAGGATCCCTTCCCCCATCACTGTTATAATTGTTTCATCTGTTCCCACTTTAAATGAACAAGTAGGCAAGTGTAAGCACAAATATTCTTGCGTAAAATGTGACAGACTAGGCATTCCACAAATGCTAAAATAGGATATCAAAAAAACAAGTGATTCTCTGCATTGCATCATTGTCTTACATGTGCAGTATACCACACCCAGAGGCATGACATGTCAAACTACAAAATATTTTGGTTTCAGAATTTCACATTAGAAAACAAAATAATTACAGAAGAAAACAGGACTTATTTTTTCTTCTAAAATGCCGCACATCAATATGTTATTTTAAAGTGTGGCATTTTAGAAGAAAAAATAAGTCCTGTTTTAGTTTGTGTAAAGTTTTCACAGGCACACAAATTCTTCTGGTCTCAAAAAGAGTAACCTATACAAAAAGTCTCACTCTTTCACCACAGTGGTGGCTATCTGAAATCTGCCTTCAACTTCATCACTTCACTGCTTCAAGACATAACTACAATTCACTATCAGGATCCCAGGGGCTAGCTTTGATGGAGCCAATGAGAAATGTCTTGTTTGCTACATAACTGAAGAATAGGCATGTACCTCATATGCAAAACAACAGTATAAATGTTTTTAAAAAATGGTAGCACCTTGGGACATTCACTGACATCAGAGTCCCATTGTCTGCACAATGCTTAGAGCAGAGTAAAAGTAGTCACTGTTCACTCAATATTTCAGAGTAATAAGGAATTAACCTTTAATGCCTCAAAATGTCAAGAACACATTTTCTTTGACTATGTTTATTTATAAAGGGAAGCACTGGAGGGTCTAGCACTATCAAGACATTAGAGAAAAGGGGTGCGATCTCGTAGAACTGAGGACTTTAGACAGATAAATGACCACAAACGAAGGGCTGCAAAACAGTAATCGAAAAGGAAATATAGAGGTTAAAACAGCCTTGCTTGATGATGAAAGAGTATAGTTGGGGGGGGGGTGTTTTTAATTTTTTCTCCCTTTTTTCTTGTTCTCTATGATGACTAGTCAGGCTATAGCTTAGGGTTAGTTAGTACTGGAGCAGATGCTAGTAATGGGACTATTTCCAAACTTTCCAATCCTGGTAGCCAAATGCCATTTTTATCCAATGTGGTGTTGACTATTATTCTAAGAACAAATTCTCTTGTCAGTAGCAATCTAAATGCTTTTTTTTTTTTTTTTTTCCAAGTATGACTTGAACAACCAAAATATTTCACTAGATTAGTCTAAAGCCATGGTCTCAACCTCTTTCAACTTAAGGCACACCTCTTGTCAGAATCAAGGCACTCCTCAGAAAATGCCCACTGCTAGCTTTCAATCATTCCTTGATTATAAAAAAATAATAGAGATATTTTTCTGTTGTAAAAAACTCAAAAGGACCATAACAGGTCAGAGTGCTTGCAGACATTAAAAAGCCAAAAAACCACAGCACTTTATTTTAAAAGCGGTGCATATGCCCAGAAGAGGCAGTGTGTTACCTCAACCTGGCTTGCCTGACATCTGTAAAGATTAGGTGCTTTAGTGGAGCTTTTTTTTTTTTTTTAAGCTAAAAGTGCCAAGAAGTGCCACTGAAGTGCCCACTCTTTACAGATGCTATAGAGCTGGGTTGAAGTAATGTACTGCTTCTTCCAACAAAGCAGTTGGGGGGGGGGGGGGGGGGGGATTGCTGTTGGGTTTTTTTAGTGTCTGCAAGCAGCCTATAGCTAATCAATTGAAATAAATGGATTTATCTTATGAGTCGCATGTAGATGCTTGTATACCTAACAGTACTAATACTGTGAAGCACCCCACTGTAAACTTAAAAGGATCTCACAGGGCCCCTGAGTGCAGCAGTTACCTGGTTGAGAATTACTGGTCTAAATGATTTAGGCTAATGGACAAATTGAAAATAAAATTCTTTCAATCATCCCCAGAAATAAACCATCATGAAATTCTGGTTGCTCGACAGGTTTCCACTTCGTTCCTACAGTGAAACCATTTTGAAATTAATCAGTAGAGACTCTCAAACTGTCAGTGTGGAAATTACTTGCAATTTGTATGTAGGTTAATTAGTGTCCATAACAGCTCATGTTTTTAAGTCAAGGATTTTTTGGTGATATTTTTTATTGGACCTACTGGATAGTTAGAAGAGAAGTCAGAAGTGCTTTTGGGCACAAAACCAGCTTTCTTCAGGTCAAATATTTTTTCAAAACAGACTTTTCCTAGTAGTTTCTCAATAGTCCAAATATTATTTAATATAAAAGGCTTTTATAAAAAGTGCCCACATTTTATGGTAAACCCATACAATCAAATAAAAGATAAAAAAAATCCCATATTCCTCCTAAGATTTATTTTATTTTGATCATTTTGATAGCTGGATAGAATATCAGTCATTATCCTATGTTACTCTCTAGCAGCTTCCCCAGCACTTCCTCTCCCACATTTACACAGCACACATCTGGATTGGCTACACAGCAGAAGCTGAGTTTTGTCATCAGTAAATTTAGCTTTATAATTCATTTTTAGTGAAATGGAGTGACATGGAGGTACAAAAATAATGGAATTTCCTGTGGTAAGGCTGCTGTGCTTTTTAGAGGGATTGTCTAGAAAAATACATCAAAATAAGAGGAGGGGAGACAAGGGCTCTCACTCACTCATTCTCTGTTTGGAAACAGTGATTAAGGCTTTCAAAGGTCCCATGGCTAAAACTCTGTGACAACTGCTGCTTTACTTTGAAACCACCACCATGTTGGCACATCTATCTAGCAGTATGGCCTGCGCATTTGTTTGGGCTAAGTGTAGATTTCATAATACATGCTAAGCTTTCACGACACAAAAGCCTGACCACCAACAGTTACAGAACTACACATAAGCCTTCCAAATGTTTATTTTGTCATGTTCAGAAATATGTTCCATCTTGGTTTCAGCCTCTTATAACAAAGCAGCAAACATCTTAACTGAGATACTTTGTATTACCTACTTCTCTACCACTGGAATCATGTCACCAAATGCAGCAACGTTTTAACTAATGTTAATTACTACTGAAGCTATAAAATCATACATTAAATGCAGACAAAAATAAATCCACAGAAATGTTCCAACTTTTTTGCACATGTGCATATTAACTACTACAGTGACTTTAATATTGAAGGAAAGACTTTTTATGAATATTAAACTGGAAATAGTACATAAGAATTAAAAAAAAACAGACAACGCTGCCTACACATAAAACTCAGTGCTTTCACCTGTGAGAAAATAAATAAAATCACAAGTCTTCAATGTTTTACTGTAAGAGTTGACAAATACCAGTTTATGGTATGCATAATTAAGGGCTGTATTTTTTTATTTTATTAACTATTTAAAGAATCAGTTGGATCTGACTTGGTACTTTAAGACCAAAATAAGTTCTAGTTCCTAACAGATGGCAACAAGTTCTAATATACATCTAAATAACATCAATAATCAAAAGTTATAGTATGAAAATGTTAAAAGTCAAAAGGTGACGGACTGATCTATAGTTGGAGGCTTTAATTTAAACTATCTGATGCAGACGGAACTGTCATTATTATAAGACACTGCAATATTAAATTGCCAGGTTTGAAAATAAGCAATGCTATAATTGCCTCAATTGCCTTGGTAGTGTTGAGATGTTGTTGGAAAAAGCAACAATTTTTGTGGGTGATATCTTTTATTGGATCAAATGCATGGTTAGAATAGACATAGGCATTTTCCATAGAGGGAAGGGGACATGGGAGACTCTCGTTGTTTAACATCATAGTTCTTGTAAAGTTGTCAGGTAGATTTCTGTAGCAGAACCTGCCTCAAGAGTGGCCAGGACACCCTCTGGTAGCTGCCTTCATCTTGCCCTGCTTGCCTACTCTGGCCTCTCAGGGTCTCACCCTATTGCCTTGCCTGCTACACCTTGATGGTAAAAATTAAGTGGGGAGGCTGCCGTCAGAGACTGATGAGCTTTGGGTGCTTGATCTAGTTCTGCTCCTTTTTGGGTTCAACTTTCCAGCATAAGCAGAAGTCCTCTCCTCGCTCTCAGTCTTGGCTCAACTTGGCCCATGTAATTTGGGACTCCAGCCTCACGACACCACCTCTCTCTTTGGGGGTCCAGCCTCATTGGACACCAGTTCTCTTTATGGGGCTCTGCTCCCTCTGGATACCAGCTCTCCCACTAGTTCCTCTATGGTCATAGTTGCCTTAAGGGCTAAAATTGCCTCCTGCAAACCCCCCTAGCCACACCCATGCATTTCAGATATTACACAGGCCCTCTGCCCCTGCCCTCTCATGCTATTGGCCCCTCAGCCCTGGTGCTCTGACCCATCGAGTCCCTGAGCCTGGCTGAACCAAACTCTCTTCGCCCCCTTTAACTGGGCCCTTGCCCTGTACTGGGTTCAGCCCCCCAAATCCCTGATTGCAGGGCTGCTATCTCCAGCCTCTAAACTGCCTGGCTTTAGCCCCATACAACCCACTGGGTCCCAGACCCTTGCAGAGTCTCTCCATCTCTGGGCCTTAGCCTCTTCTACTTCAGGGTGTCTCCTAGACACCCCCACTCCACATAACCCCTGTAGCCCATACCCAAACCTCTGGTACTATGCCAATCACTAATCAAATACAAACCCCTTCCGGGTCTCCCTGGGCTTCAGCAAACTCCTACCATTTAGCTGCAGGCTCTCTGCAGCTCCCTTGGGTACCTGTGCTGCCTGAGTCTCCGTTCTCTTGCAGCCCAGGCTAGCAAGAGCCAGACTTTTAGTAGTCCATAGCTCCACCCATTTTGGTCACATGACCTTCACCTTGCTATGGGTTTTTTAATTAGCCCAATACTCAGCCTGCTCTCAGGTACTGCAGTTCAAACCATTGAGCTGCAACCATTGGACTCTTCTGCCTGGAGCCCTTTCTGCCTGTTCATGCAACTAGCACTCCCGCAGTCCTCCTGCTGCTGCACTTCTAACTCCTCATAGCTCACCTGGCTGCTTGCTACTGTGCAGCTAATTGCAGCCCTCCAATGCTGGCTTCCTATCTTCCATGTAAAAGGGATTGTGGGTCCCTGCTACAATTTCCTTTGGGGAGAAGATGAACATGGGAATTAAATTCATTAGCCTATTGGGCACTAAGTACCAGAAACTTACATAGATCAATGGGGACCAACCTTTCCAGCAGACATGCTACAAATTAGTCCCCGACCCTCCCCAAGTGCCATTCTGATCCCCTTCCTCTGCCCAAACTTCTGCTCTGCTTTCTGCTTCTTATTCTGTCCTCCCTACCCAATCTCCTACTGCTTTTTTGCTTCCTGCCCTGTGCTCCTTGCCTAATCTCCTGCTCTGCTTTCTGTTTCCTGCCCTGTCCCTGATCTGCCACATACCACAGAGTGGCTGCCTGTGTTGTGGCACTTGTGCAGCATGTTGACTAACCTCAACATCAACAATGACTTCATGGTCCATTATACTCTACCTGATACTCTGTTCCATCTGCTACTTAGCTTTACTGTATCTGCTTCTCTCCCAGAGGCCTGAAGAAGGGTACTGGGATACCCAAAAGTTTGCCTAAATTGACTTGTTTCTTATGGTCCAGACTTGGAATTTTTAAATTGATTTGTCCCTGATCCTTCAAAATTTTGGCAGAAGATCAGGTCTCTACAAATCAACCAATGGGTGAATAACTTAAAAAAAGAAAAAAACTAGGGACCCTCCATCATTATGCTTTACACCTTCATACTAAGTTCTTTTGCAAGTCATGGCTTTGGACCAAGAAAAAAAAACCTGTTTCTCACAAGCTGAACTTGTACTCTGTACTGTGCTTAAATCTTAAATCATTAGTGAAGGTGGAATTTTGTCTTAGCACAAATGACCTTTGTTTAAGTTCCCACCGGTCTGGACGCAAATCATACAATTAATTTTATAGACATAAATAGAACACCTTGACACCAGATAAACACAGTAAGAAATGTAATTCTTCAGTTTCTTTCGTAAACAAGAAAAGTTCCTATTCTCATGAAGTCAGGCTGAAGTGGGCCTTCATTCCATATACCAGAACGTACCTCTTTTTTTTTCCTTTTTAAGAGCAACAAATTACATTCTTGTAATGAACTTTAGTAATCCATGATCAAAAATCTTTAAAGCATTACAAATCTACCAAGAACGTAAATTTATCAAACAACATACAAATTTAGGACATTTATAAAAAGTTTAACTGACACATAATTCTTTAATTACTGTTCTTGCTTTCTAATGTATCAATATTTTTTATCACATTTACTTTTAGCCTTTTTTAAAGTTGTGTGTAAATAGGCAGAGTCTACATGCCATTCCCCCATGCTTACCATATACACAAAAGGGCACTGTCTGTACACTATCCCCTTTCTAGGATTTGCTTTTTATTTTAAATAAAGCAACAAAGCCCAGAGGCAGGCCTGAACTTAAATTATAAAAGGGCTTTTCTCAGCAAGAATTCCTGTCCTTCCCTATAATTCTCCCTCCATCAGAGCCACTGGATGCCAATAGGAGTCCACTAGCTTTGAACTCCACCGCCCCCTGCCCTCCCTCCCAATCTCCCCAATAAGAACCCAGAGTCTGGCACCCAGTCACAGTATTTTAATTCCTATTGCATCTTCCATGAAAAATTCCAACTGTATTTTGCAAAGGTAATCTCCAAAATAAGTAATAAAAATAATTAATAATGTTTAGGGGTGTAGGTTTAGTACATTTGTACCTCATTTACTGATCTCAAAAGCACATAAGTGATTATTTCCGTTCTGATACAAGATTACCCGACACCTACAACTGGAGACATTTTCCCATGTCAGCACATAAATTAAGTAGTACCTAACAGCTCATGCTGTGTATTAGAGAGAGAAAGAGAGACTTTTACAGTAAAAATTATAAAATGTAATGGAAAGCAGGGCAAATTTTTTTCAAAAGAATAAATACATAAGATCAACCATTTGTCTCAATTTAGATCTACAAAACTATTAATCTGACTGTTATTTCTAACAAAACAATTGTCACAACCAAATTAAGTAGTACCCCTGTCACAAGCAAGTAAAACCATTCAAAACAGTTTTTTTCTGCACTAGGTTAACTAAGGGTTAACAATAATGATAGTAACTGCTTTTTTGCTGCGCATGTCAAAAAGAAATTTATTGCTGCGCCACTAACAGAGATAAAAACTTAGCCTTCTGTGCTGTACATAAATCATTATAATTGGTCAAAGAAAACAAGGAGTAACCCTATGATAACACCCTAGCAAAGACCGCTGGATAATTGGCGATTCTAATTAAATTTATGACGTGGCGAAAAGCAATTGGCTATTACACAAATAAAACCTGTCTTCACTTCAGTGAAGAACGGGAGACCTCCGCGCACACACCTAAAAAAACTCTGAACGTATGCGTGAGAGTAACTGACAAATTAATCACTTGTCAGTTTCCCCCGTCTCGACCCAATTCTCAGACGTAAATCGACGACCTGCCGGCCCGACCTTCTGCCCGATCACCAAACTCTTATGCAGACTGACCTACGACCTTTAAGCTATAACTAACCAAATATCTTTGACCTCCGTTCTTCACCACCTTGACGGCGTGAGTAAATAATCTTGCTTTACAACCGATAAGCGTCCGCCTAATTAATTCCACTCCAAGCGTCACAAGTACCCGCCTGACGGCCTTCTAAGGCCCCAGACCCTTATCTGCCCGGGTGGGAGTCAGGGAGAGCTGCTGGCCGGCTGCCCTGGGTCCCAACAACAATAAGCCTTCTACAATGTCTAATATTGAAAGTCAAAATAGATTACAGTTGTTGGAGAGGATGAACAATTTTATTATTTGACAATCTGCATTGCTATCAAAGTACACCTTAGAGACTAATGTCAATATTTAGTGTCCAATATGAGTTTAATGACAAAATCCTACTTATTTAATCTCCTATGTGAAATTCATCACCTTATCTGAATACTTTGCATATCAATATAATATTCATCACAGAATCCCAGCAGAAGGAGGGTAATATTTTATAAATGGGGAATAGTGGTGAAATTGACGCTGTAAGCCAGGGGCTGAATTGGACTACCTCAGAACAGACTATTGAATAGATAACATTAAACACTTCAACAGCTTCCAGTTTGCCAGCCAAGATTTAGCAAGTGCCCAGTTAATTAGATTAATTACTCATTATGAAACTACACAGACAAAAGGATGCAATATATTAACTTTGGAGTGACATGTTTCACTTAACCTTTTGTGGGTTTTTTTGTTTGTTTTTTTGTTTTTGTTTTGTGTTTTGTTTTTTTGTTTTTAGGTACTACTAGTCTTTAGTACTAAATACACCTCAAAGTTAAAATGAAAAACTGGTATATACTGTATCTAACAGCAAATACACAAATGAAAAAGTAAAATGTGCACACCCTCTTTGTAAAGATACATTCATGCAACAAACTTTCTCTCTACTTAAGGAGGACATTTTGATTTTATTTATGAATAACACCATTTTCTGAAAACCTCTAATATCCAGAGTAGGTTTCTTCCAAAAGTTTTACAAAGTATGCCAATGGCTTTCAAGGTTTTGGTCTAATGGACCTCTGTAAAGTGTCCAACCTTATTCCAGGTACTAAGTACAATCATGCCATCTATTTTGATGGTCTATGTTTTCATTACAGAGATTTTTTTTAGACATAATTCATATATGCTAGTGCCAATGAGAGTAGAATTTGCACATGCATAATAATTTACCTGATCTATTAAAAAAAGATTCAGACAAATTATAATTAATATTTTCTTTTGTTCTGTTCACATATAACAAGCCCATAGATTGGGACATTAGTTACCTTGTTAATTGTCAGTCTGTAGCAGGGCACTGGGATGTAACTGCACTTTTAAGGTGGCAGGGGGCTAATAAGACACACCTGACAGGAAGGGGGCTTAGGCTGGAGCTATATCAGTCCAGAGCCTTAGCCAGTTAGGCAGTCTCTCCCTGGCAGACACAAAGTAAGGAGCTGCTGGCAGCAGGGCTCCTGAAGAGACTGGGACTCAATAAACAACCCTGCAGGCCTGGGAACAGGAAGGTTACCTGGGCAGAGGAAGATAGGGTTTTACAGGCAAGTGGTTTTTGTCTTATTTTAAATCCATAGAGAGTCTGAGGGGGTTGCCAGAGGACTGAGATGCTCCTTTTATATTCAAGTACTACCGGTGCTTTAGCTTGCAGTGGTAGGCTCAAGGACCTGCAGTGGTAGGCTCAAGAACTGCTTAGAGCAGCATTTCTCAACCTGTGGGTCGTGACCCAAAAGTGGGTTGCAAGAATATATGACAGGGTTGTGAACAAACTCTAAAAATAGATCAACAAACTTTAAAAATGGATTCTCCTTTAAAGGAGAAAAACGTGGGAAATGGTGGCTTTTCCCTTGCAGGCTGGCAGAGTTCCAGCCTACAAAGGGCTGCTTGGGACCCCTCATGCCCTCCCCCATGCCACATACTTGGGCCTGTGGGTGGGGGAGCAGTGGGTCAGGAGTTGAGGGGCACTGGGTTGGAACTGGCCATTTATGTTTACAAATGGTTCCTGGTGCAAAAAAAGTTGAGAACCACTGGCTTATAGAATCAGTAACCCAGGAGCCTACAAACTATGGGTGCGGCCCAGTAAGGGATCAAGGAGCCTAAAGAAAGGCTGAGCAAGGCCAGAGAGCCCACAAGCCCAGAGGAGGGCCTGCATGCAGGACCAGGGGTCCAAGAGTTCAGAACGAGACTGTGTCAGGCACCAGGGTATCTGGAGGCTCAAGGGGGCTCAAGTGTTTAGGGACCAGGGGGTCTGAAGGCCTAAGGGGGTCAAAGTGTTTAAACAGAAATAGATAGCATCAATAGGAGAGAGCACCAGTGAGGCTTGGGGCATGGTAT
>NW_005842947.1:476432-482117 GCF_000455745.1 Alligator sinensis
GCAATAAGCCCTTAAGGCTACAGGTGCCTGTCATAACCCAAAGGTATGATTTTGTGTGCGCTTTGGCACTAGAATTATCCCCGCCAAATTACAGCTTCATTGCACGGTAGAGTTTTCTGCTGCAGAGGAGAACCCCGGTGCAAGGAAGAGTTTCCCGCCTATTTGCAGCTCCCTTTGCAGAGTGCATTGCTCAAGTTGCAAGAGAAATGCACGGTGCAAAGGAGTTCCCGCCACCCGCATGCAAATTCGTGACCCGCTATTGGCTAGTTCTAAATTATTCCCACGTGGCGGCTAACGATTGGCCTGTTAGCCATATAAGAGGCTTGAGCGGTTTCCGCCCAAGCTGAAGAGGACTCCACATCCATCTCGTGGGGACTCTGGGTACACGGCAGGGTAATAGAAACCCTGTGTGAGATTCAGAGGAGCTTGGCGACCTGATCCATCGCCCACCTCTTCCCGTCTTCGAGCGATCATTCTTTATAAGACGTATCTACAAAGTTCCCATTTCAGTGGCGCGCTTATCCAGGGCATCTGGAGCTCTGTTTCCGTGGAGCCTAGCAAACTCCATGTGATCGTTCGTGTTGTTTTTGTCTGTAACCGCAACTCAAGCAAGTTTTCCAGCCTACACCACAACCATCTCCGGTGTAAGTAAACAATCTTTAAATCTACCGCTACAAGTCTGTGCCTAATTCTAGCTTGACGCGCCCTCTCTCTGACCCCGTGTGCCCGGGCTGCTGGCCACAGCCCGCGTGCAGCACGAAAAAGGGCCCGGCTCGTGCCCGGCCCGCACAGTGCCCAGGAGAGGTACAGAAAGGCCAAAAGGGCCTATTAGCCTGAGAACGCAAGACTGTGACTGAGAGAACCGGGGGGGGGCAAGCACACGCGGCAGGCCAGTGGTGATTGGCACAGGCTCACTCACAGGCAGCTTCTCTTTAACACCCCTCAATAAGAGCAGATGATCAAGGGGGGGCTGCAGCCCAGCCTGAGCCACGCAGGGGCTGCACAGCCACCAAGGGCATTACAGTTGCCTCTGTGGCCACAGACCTGTTACATGGCCCCAAAAGTTGGGGGGTTTTTTCAAATGAAAATGCGTCCCCAGAGAACATCAGAATTAGTCTTCCTGACTTAACTGTGCAACTTCTAGAAAGATCTGAAGTTCCAGTTAAGGAATACTTGTTTTGGGTCAATTCAAGAATGAAGTGATATATGTTGCCTATGAAGGCAAGAGACAGCTGTGAGGGAGAGGGAAGGGGCCCCAAGGAAAGCCCAGTAAGGGCTAAGACAGGGGTTGGCAACGTTTTTGGGCAGAGTGCCAAAAACACCCACAATTTCAACTTGTAAGACGTTGGCATGCCAAGGGCAGATGGCGGGGGAGCCACAAAGGGCCTGATCCTTGTTGTGGCCATGTAGCCCCAGCCTCTTTCCCGCCATCCACCCAGAGGCACATGTGCCAAGCAAAATGTCTTCAAGTGCCACACTCTGGCACCCGTGCCAGGGGTTGCCTACCACTGGGCTAAGAGAAACTTATCCAGGGCCACAGAGTTGGAGGCAGTGGTGGGCTCACAGCAGTGGCAAGAGCCCCATTTTGTCAGCTCCTGCTCCCTCTGGATTGGGCCCCACTGTGGCTACAAGGGTATTTCCGGTGCAGCGGCACCACCAGAAGTCTGGCAAGACTATAAGGCAAACATGCCAGGCCAGGCAACACAGCCCAGTCCCACGGCCAGATCTCCCAGAGGGCAGGGAAGGGAGCTGGCACCAAATCTGGGAGCTCGGGGGAGCCCCCAGTAATTCTGTTCACTGCCCAACGAAGGCTGCAGTGTCCAGAGGCTCTGGAGGAACCTCACCAGACCCCACAGCCAGAGAAGAAGGTGATCACTGAAAAGAACGGCTCCAGTAAAGGCAAAATTCTTTTTTTTTTTTTTTTTTTGGGGGGGGGCGGGGGGGAGGGAGTTTCCTTTCCACTCATGGGGGGAGCATAGGCACGGCCAGCCTCAACAACCCCTATAGGGAGGGGAGCAAACAGTCTTCCCCAATTGCACCTTGAATCATGATTACCGAGTGAGGCTTGTGCAGCACTCTGGGGAAACCTTACAAGTGTGAACCAGGGCTGATCAAATACAGGCATGGCTGAGGATTTGCTCTCAAGTAGAGCGTCTGTGGAATTGACAAGAGATCCAGGGAACTTGATTTGTTTAGTGGAATGACTGACAAAAAGTTACAGGGCCAACTGACTCACCTGCAGATTTCTTTTTTTTTTCTTTTTTTATTATTTTTTGATCGGGCCGAGCAGTCTGGACAAGGAAGAACCTCTGCTTAATTAGAGCCTTGATTTACTTTAGAGGGCTGGGATCCTTGGTTTTAATGGGCCCCCCAAGGCCGGGACATTCACCTGATTTAAATTCTACAAGTTTTATTGAGCACCAGTAGAAAATAAGCCTTGGCTTGAATGAGTGGTATAGCCCGTTGGACCTAGCCCAAAGATAACCCCTGGCCTAGTGGCCGTGAAGCCAGAATGTTTATCAACCTCAGACCTGGACACTGGGTTCAACCATCTTGGTTCCAGCTGGTTGATGTGTGGACAGAGTGTAAGGGGAGGTAGAAGCCCTGTGAAAACAACTGGCTCAACAGACCCAGAGGATGAACGCTTGGCTAGAAGCATTTCTACTGTAGTGATATTCAACATCAAGACATGGCAGATGAGAAGCGGGCAATCCAGGCTGAGCATCTGGACCAGGCAGGTCCACTCTCCTCACAGCACACACCCATAAGGCACCTGGCCGCTGAGGGCCATGGCTGTAACCAGTGGAGCACCGACAATGGCCCCAAGCTTTTAAACATGCCAACAGCGTGTTTGTTTTGGACTTGACACACAGCTTTTTTTTTTTTTCCAATTCCAATAGTGTATTGCTATGCAATGTAGGCACAAAGGCCTAAGTTAAGAATACTGTGATTTCACAGGCTTATTTGTTTTACCACTATTTTATTTTTTTAAATAGTAGATCTCAGGATCCAACTTATATTTCACATGCATTCCATTATCATAAGGTCTCTAACACAAGATGTATAAAACATAGGTCTCTAATTTCACATTTTAACTATAAAATAGTTATACCATGGCAGCAGCACAAGCACAGCAAGAGGTGCTAGAAGCCCATTGCCCATCACCCTCGTCAAGGCCCCGTCACTGAGGAGGGGTCAGGCAAACCCACTGTGGGACTGGGAGTCTTGTTGCTGTGGTAGGAAGGCCCTGCCCAACCCCTGTGGGGAGCCCAGCACCTCCCTCTCTCCCTCCCCATGGCAACAGGATCCAGGCACAGGAGAGGTCTACAGTCCCAGCTCTGTCCACAGCCCCAGGCCTTGTCCGTGGGGGTGAGGGGAAGCCACAGCTGGGCAGTGACACCTAGAGACCTGGCCACCCACTTGGCTCCCTGGCAGAAGCCTGGGGCCAACACACCACTGGGCACTAGGGCTGTGCAAAGCTTAGGTTGCTGATTCGATTTGGCGGAGGTTCTTCCCAATTCACTAGCTGAATCTCCAAATCCAAATCAAATCAGGAGATCCTTTAATCTCTCCAAATTGAATCTGAACCCTCCAAATCGATTTGGAGAGATTTGGCTATTTGGACACAGACACAGCTTTAAGTGTTTTTTCTACATACCTCAAGGTAGCATGTGGCTCATGAATGCTGCGATGCTAGGGCAGATGGAGCATCCCACAGAAGCACAGGGGGCTCATTAGCATGCTTGGCAGCAGACCTGGAAGTGGACCAGAAGCACTTCCAGTTCACTTCTGGGTCTGCTGGGGAGCGGCCAGGGAGGCCCCCCCACACCTGCTCAGCTCAAAGACTGGTGCCTCCTGGCTCTGGGAGGCCCCCTGGCGTGCTCCCCGATGGACCCGGAAGTGGACCAGAACTACTTCCAGTCCACGTCCGGGTTCGCCGTCAAGCATGCGGGCCCCACCCCCTCGCCACGCTCCCGTGGGACGCTCCATCTGCTCTAGCACCGCAGCGTTCACAAGCCTCACCTGTTACCTTGAGGTACACAGAAAAAACATTTAAAGCTGTGTCTATGGCCAAATCGCTGATTCTCCAAATCAGCATCAAATCTTCATGTTCAGATTTAGCCGATTCAAATCGGAAACAGTGATCTGAATCAACGAATCAAATCACTGTCCCTGATACAGGCCAAATCCGAATCAAATAGAAACCGTTTCACACACCTCTGCTGGGCACACAGTGAAGACATAAGGACCCAGGGCCATTCCTGCCACAGGTCACTAAGCTAGGCATGTGCTTGGTTAACTGTTTAACCAACAAAATTAGAAGAGGTTAAACAGATTTTTTTAAAACAATATTTAAATCCGTAATAGAAAACCTTAAAGTAGAAATGGCAGGCTGACATATCAGACATATATGTCATTTTGTATTTTGTCTCTGAATAAACACAAGTCAAACCATGCCACTAACTTTTGCCTTCATTCCCTTTTTTATACAACAGCATGTAAAAAACTTCAGTATTCTCCTGTTCTATGGTATACTATTTTCATGACAGCAATAATAATTTAGAGCAGCATCACTAATTTTCTGTGTAAAGAAGGCAAAAACCAAACCGAACATTACTACAACATAGCCATCCAATCTGTGGATCTCCTAGCCAAGAAACTGTTCCCCTGCTTGGCATGAATACCCTTCAACATTCGTATGTGTACCACATATAGGTAGAAAATCTATGCCTGATCTTGTCATAAAGAAGTAGAATCAGAGAAAATTAAGGTGGGAAGGGATCTCAGGATATCATCTAGTCCAATCCCCTGCTCAAAGCAAGACCAGCCCCAACTTGATCATCCCAGCCAAAGTTTTGTCTACCCACGTCTTAAAAACCTCCAAAGATGGAGATTCCACAACTTCTCTGCATAACCTGCTCTAGTGCTTTATTACCCTCCTAGTGAGAATGTTTTGCCTAGTGTCCAAGCTAAACTTCTCTTGCTACAACTTAAGACCATTGCTCATTGTTCTGTCATCTGCCACCACTGAGAACAGTCTAGTTCCATCCTCTTTGGAATCACCCATCAGGTAGTTGAAGACTGCTATTACTGTACATCCCCTCACAGTCTTCTCTTCTCCAGACTAAGTCTAGTTCAGCTTTTTCCAACATGCGGCCCACGGGCCGCCATGTGGCCCGCCAAGCCATTTTATCTGGCCTGTGGCGGCGGGAGCGCCGCCGCCGCCACAGAGCAGGGAGCCGCATCAGCGGCGGGGCAGCGGCACAGAGCCACGGTGGCAGCGGCGGTGTGGAGCGCGGCGGCAGGGCCGTGATGCTGCCAGCGCAGAGCGCGGGGGTGGTGGTGCGGAGCACAGGGCCGCTGTCGCAGAGCGTGGGGCAGCAGCACGGGGCCGCAGGGGTGGCATGCAGGGTCCGGGGGAGCAGCCCCAAGCGGGACAGCAAGCAGCAGCCCGCGCCTGCCTCCTCACCCACCTGCTTGAAGCCCTGCCGCGCCCCACAGCAAGGTGGCGCCTGCTCCCTCCCCCAGCCAGTCTCCCCCCGGGCACTGCGGCTCTCCGGGCCCGGTCGTCCGTGTGCGAGGCCCCGAGAGGGCCGCTTCTCATGTGCTGCTGGGAACGGGAGGAGCCCAGCCGGGTCTGCACCAGCCAGCAGAAGCGGCGGGAGGGCCGGGTGGCGCTCGGGG
>NW_005842947.1:482420-510648 GCF_000455745.1 Alligator sinensis
GGCATGCATGCCATGTCAACCAGCACCATGTCAACCCTTGCAACTTAATTGGTGTCAAAGGTCACGTGACATCACTTCCTGATATGATTCCACTTCCTGTGACATCTTTGAATATGGCTCGCCGGCCCACAGGGTGATAAAAAGTTCATGATCCGGCCCCACATTCAAAAAGGTTGGACACCCCTGGTCTAGTTCCTTCAGCCTCTCCTCAGAAATTGTATGCCCCAGTCCCTTCATCATTGTCACTGCCCTTCACTGGACTCTCTCCAACTTGTCCACATCTTTTCTGTATTGGGGTGCCCAAAACTGGATAGAGTATTCCAGAAGGGGCCTCACCAGCACTGAAGAGGGGAATAATTACTTCTTTCCATCTGCTGGCAACACCCCTACTAATGCAGCCCAGTTGTTTGCGTTCTTCACAACAAGTGCACATTGTTGGCTCATATTCAGCTTACTGTCCACTGTAACCCCCAGGTCCTTTTCTGTAGAGCCGCTGCTTAGCCAGTCAATCCCCAGCCAATACTGGTGCATGTGATTGTTCCACACTAAGTGCAGGATTTTGCACTTGTCTTTATTGAATCTCATGATATTTCTTTTAGTCCAATCCTCCAATTTGCCATGGTCTCTCTCATTCCTAGCACTACCCTCCAGCATATCTACTAATCTCCCCAGCTTGGTGTCATCTGTAAACTTGCTAAGGATGCACTCCATCTCATCTTCCAGGTCATTGATGAAGATATTGAAGAAAACCAGCCCCAGGATTGACCTCTGGGGCAATCCACTTGATACTGGCTGCCAACTAGACATCAAGCCATTGATTACTACCCTCTGAGCCTGATGATCCAGCCAGTTTTCTATCTACCTTACAGTCCATTCATCCAACACATACTTCCAACCCATGTAATTAAGCTTTTTATTTAGAAACCAATAAAGAAAAAGAGGGTAGCTGGCTACCATCTATAAAAACCAAGGAGAAGGAAAAAATATTCAAAGTAGTATCATCTGCTGCAACTACTATACATTGCAACAGGGACAAAGTAGACTTGTATTCTGTTAACACTGTAAATTCAGGTGTTCATGAAAAATTACCAGTTAAACTAAATAGATTTTAAAATTGCTGAATAGATGCAAAGTTACTATCCCAAAAAAAAAATTCTAGGTAGGGTTGAAAATAGTTGATGTGCTCTAGTATGAGGAATTTAGCTCTGTTTAACTACACTCAGTTATCTATACTGGTGCACTTGTTTTGTACAGACAAGTTTTATTCAGCCCACAAACTGAACTATACAAATTCTTGGTGCTTCATTTAAATTCCTGATTTAAATGAAGATCTCACTTTTAACCCCTAAACATATTTATGGATTATAAAACACACACAGAACTTTATACCACCAACATATTTATCTACATAGACACTGTTAGTTAAATATTACTTTGTGATTACATATACATAGCATAAACTCTTCCCAACTTGATCATCCCAGCCAAAAGCTATGTCTACTCAGGCTTTGAAAATCTCCAAGGGTGAAGCTTCCATACCTCTCCAGGTAACTTATTCCAGTGTTTTACTACCCTCCTAGTGAGAAAATTCTTCCTAATATCTAACCTAAACTTCCCTTGCTGCAACTTGAGACCATTGCTCCTTGTTCCGTCATCTGCCACCAGTGAGAACAGTCTAACTCCATCCTCTTTCAAAGCCCGCTTCAGGTAGTTGAAGGCTGCTATTAAGTCCCCTCTCAGTCTCTTCTTCTCTAGACTAAATAAGCCAAGTTCTCACAGTTCTTTTCATAAGACATGTCCCCCAGCCCCCTCACCATTTTTGTCACCCTCCACTGGATTCCATTTTGTCCGCATCCTTTCTGTAGTCGGGGGACCCAAAACTGAACACAGTACTCCAGATGTGACCTCACCAGCGCTGAATAGAGGGGAATAATCACTTCCCTGGACCTACTGGCAATACACCTATCAATGCAGCCCAGTATGCTGTTAATCTTCTTGGCAACAAGGGCACACTGTTGGCTCATATTCAGTTTATTGTCCACTGTAACCCCCAGGTCCTCTTTTGCAGAGCTGCTGCCCAGCCAGACGGCCCCCAGCCTGTACTGGTGCATGGGACTGTTCCGTCCTAAGTGCAGGACTTTGCACCTGTCCTTGTTGAACCTCATAAGATTCCTTTTGGCCCAAATCTCCGATGTGTCTAAGTCACTCTGAATCCTAGCCCTACCCTCCAGCATATCTACAACTCCCCCCAGCTTGCTGTTATCTGCAAACTTGCTGAGGGTGCACTCTATTGTTGAAATAAACTTCTTCAAGCTAGTATGATCTATGAAACAAATCCCACACAAAATAAAGCTAATTTAAAAAAATTATTCTTAAAAACCAACTGATACATTAAATATGTAGCCTTCTGCGATAAACATAAAAGATTTTTGCATATGTAATTATAATACAGACAGGACCTAAAGTCAGAGACAGCTGATTTGTAGAGAATATTATCCCTAACAGAACAGTCCTATCCCTGGATTGAGAATCACTTCCTGTTATTTACTTGTCTCCTAACTCTAGTGTAGTGGTTTCCAACCTGGGGTCCATGGACCACTGGGGGTCTGCAGACTACATCTAAAGGGTCTGTGAAAGATTACTATAATCAATCAAAAGTATGTGAATACCCAAGATGACAATTCAAAGGGGTCCACAACTCCATTTGAAATTTTTTTTAGGAGTCCATAAATGACTAGAGATTGAAAACCACTGCTCTGTTATACCAGTGGTAGAACTGACAAACTAATTCAGGGCTGTCTAACTGGTGGCCCTTAGGCTCCATGTGACCCACAATGGGTTAAGTCGTGGTCCCCCCAGCCTCTCCCCCCCAACCCACCCACATCGCACTGGTCTCCCTCTCCCTCCTTCAGCTGTTGCTTCCTGCCCTCACCCCAGGTGCAAGGAGCTGAGGGTGAACCTGGGGGTGCATGTTGCAGTGGAAAGGGCATCCCCATGGAATGGACCCTGGGTGGCTCCTGGCCCCCACTGGTGCAGCCCATGTGGCATGTGGTCCTCATTAGTGTGGCCCCTGGCCACTTAGAAGGTGAGCAGCCCTGGTCTAATTATTAAAACTCAGCAATGCTACATTCCTGAGAAAAACTGACCTTTTAAAGATAAAGATAAATCTGCCCTTTAAGGATAAAAGGCACTCAGTACCAGATTTTCAGAAGTTCAGATCCCTTTAAGCATTTGAGTTAAATGGCAAGGTTTTTCCAGTATACTCAGCAACTGATTACTTCAACCGAGTAGAAAAACCTGGCTACTTCATTTATCTGCAGAAAAGCTAACGAACTCTTAAATACTAGGTCCTTAAGATTGTTTTAGATATTTATGCCTGTATTAATTATGTAAGTTTGGGGAACCAGGGAAAAGATTAAATAAAAAAGGATACATATAACAACCATATGATGGCACACATAAGGATACACATAATACATGACCTCAGCTGGATATTCCTATAATCATCTAACTGGGGACTGAATAGGAAGGAAAGAAGTTCACACTTAAAGCAAATAGTCCACTTAATCAGGTGGTTGTAATGCAAATATCAAACTGCTTTTCTCTGAAAATACAAAAAATCTGTAGGGCTAGTTTATTTAAATGTAACTAGCTCAAAGAAGCCCAAGGAAACAGATTCTTCTGGTCTTTCTGGAAACAGAAAAACAAATTTGACAGCCACCATATATCCATCATGTTATACTTGAAGTCTACCAGATTACTATGAGACCCATTTCTTAAAAATATGTATTTGAATTAAATATGTGCAAAATATACTATTTTTACAGGTTTTTGATACTATTGTTTTAGCAGTTCTTTAATCTATAAAGGGTTTATATTTTATTTCCTTTAGTCTTCTAACATTTACCAATACATAATTACAGCAGCAAATTTGATTCTGTACACATGCACATTATTTTATAGCTATCTTATAAATAGCCTCTCATACACTTACTCTTTACATTAGGATTGAATTATAAAGAAGTAGAGTAACCCTGGCTATGTTCAGAGTAGAACAAAAGTCCATCTTTTTGCACTGATCTTGAACCAGGTGAGTACAAATGCTTCCTTAAAGGTGAAAAGGATGTAGCACTGTATAACAAACAGATAACAATCTACAAACACCAGGAAACAAGAGAAAGGTTGACTAGGTTGCTTCATAAAGAATTCTGCCAGACTCTAATGAGTTTCCCACACACAAGACAAGCTGAATTAGGCACTAAAGTGGAGGAAGAACATTATTACAGAATTCCAGATAAATACTAGCATTAAAATTAATTAAAAAAATCTAGAGCTCTCTCTATTGGGTTTAATTCCAATAAATAATGTGACTTGTCCCTTTTTAAGAGGGCACATAAACTAAGTTTAAGAAAAACTAAAAAATGTACATTTATAGATGCAACAAATATAATCCTAAAAATGTTAAACAAAGTTTTCAAATCAGTTACTACTCTTGAATTAATGTTTTAGAACACATAAATTGTAACAATCACCTAAGCAGGTCCCTCCTGCTTTCAAAAGCAGTAAGAACTTTGGTCTTTGAACTCTTCAACTTAGAACAATGACAGAATGTTTTCTATTTAGTTCTTCCTAATTATGCATGTGTGATTTTTTTTCCTTCACCAACTCATGATAATCAATTCTTTGTATATTTTATTGAGCTGCATGATCATTTTAAAACTATAATTATGCATAACTCATGCTAACTCCTGAAAAGGTGGAGACAAGACTTCTATAAAAAATCCTACGCATGAATATGGATGAGACTATCAGTATACAATACCAGCAGAACTTTGAAAAAATTCATAGTGCCCTGTTATAGGCACAGGATTACTTAGTAAATAGTATTCTTACTGCTACCATACGTCTCTGGACTTTAAACAAAAGTGAAAAAATACGACTGCTGAATCATTAGAGTTATACCATACAAGTTTACAGTAACCAGCATAACTTTTGAGCAGAGACAAGCTGCAATAATTCCTGAAAATATTTCAAAATGAAAGCCAACATTTAAAATCTGCTCAAACCTTACCATCTAGCCATCCTACATCCATCATTTTTTCTGGCTTCTGTATGCCCTAACTCTCTGAAACCATTACTTCATCATCCTCCACGATATTACTACATTATCATGTCCAAAGTTTTGAAAACCCTTGTTTACAATGGTTTGTATGTAATGTTGAACTTTTCTGACTAGGTTATTCTGCACTAATTCCAAAATAATATAGATCATTATTGTTAATGATAAGAAAAGAAACTTTAGGGTACATCTGTGTTATTGGATTTACCAAATGTTCTTATTGTAACTTGGGTAATGCAGCATTTTTTACAATTATTAAGTTTATGTTGGAACTCACTCAGAAGCATTTTTGTATGGTTACCGTCAAGACCTAGACACAAGTAACAATTCGTATCATTACGGCTTTTCACAAGTGACAGTACCAAGAATAACTGTGCAGTGCAGAAATTTTCCTCAATCTTTAAAATATTGTTTTTTGTATTTACTGTATCTGTTACAGAACTGTAGAGAATTTGCTGTTTTAAAATGTGAAGTGACATTTCACTCTCTCACAGACATTATAGAGATTGCCAAGTAACTGAATGTTTGCAGGAGTTTATATATGATGTGCAGAGTCATCAAAGAGTTAACACAGCTCCAGGATTCAATCAAATAAAGTTTTTGTTAGTCTCGCTGGAGCAGATGCAGAATTCTTGGCAAGCCACAATTAGAAACATCTCTTTGTTGAGACTGAAAGGTTTTAAGAGTACTTATATAACTACAGGGCAAGCTAAAGAAAATAAACAGTGAAATATAACAAAACAAATGCGGCACCATTAAACCAACACAAAAGGAACAAAAGTAGCTAATATCTCAGTCAAAATATAGTAACCTTGTCCAACATACTACTGTATTTCTCATTTGAGAAATTTAGGCATAATCCTTATTTCCTTCTCTAAAAATAAACCCAGCAGCTGGTTGTGCTACCACTCTATAGTGCCAAAGGAAAGATGGACTTTTGGAAGAAATCAGTGGAATTCTGCTTTCCCAGACAAAGGAGACTACACAACATTAGGATGAGTGTGGCTGGAGGGAGGAAGAGGGGGATGCTTTTAAAATATCACATCATAAGTCAGCCCCAAACTGAGAAAAGCAACCAGACACCAATAAAACCGTGTTTTATACTCTTCCTCTTAGTCAGGTGTGTCTAAGGAAACACAAATGTTATTTATCTGTGAAAGTGGAATATACTTCAGAAACAACTTTAAAATATTCCTTTTCAAGTAGAAGCAGAAGTAAAAATATTACCCTTATCAGAGTAGGGATAATTAAATAATTTGAAAAAATGTCTCACTATTCTGCAGAGAGAGGTAGTTAGCCATGTCAGTCTGAAGTCAGACAGAAGGACAGGGAATATTTGCACCTTACAGACTAACTAAATCAGAGAAGTATAGCATGAGCTTGGGCTCAAGAAAGCTTATGCTATACATATCTGATTTAGTTAGTCTATAAGGTGCAAATCCACCCTGCCTTCATTATCCTATAAACATTTATTATACCCCCTGGGTAATTAATGCAACATAAGTCTCCACATTCTTAGTCTTACCCTTCCAGCACAGGGAATACCTGCATCCTTTCTAGCATCTAAGAGGGACCCAAACGATCTCCTTCCTGCCTGCTGTCTCAAAGGGAGGTATTTGTAGATTTCCTCACTATTTGAAAAATGGCCCCTGACCAGGCTCATAGGATAATATCAAGGCATCAAACTTAGGCTCCAATTCAAGTACTTTTTACAACTGGGTGAAGCATTTGGATTGAACTGAACATATAAAGATATAGAGTATGAACAGCTCGGCAAACAACTGTTCACCAAGGCACCCTTGGGGAAAACCAGGAGTAATGGCCACAAACTCCTGGAAGACCGTTTCAGGCTTAACACTAGGAAAAACTTCTTCACAGTCAGGGTGTCCAGACTGTGGAATAAACTCCCTCCAGAGGTGGTGCAGTCACCTATCCTGGAAATCTTCAAGAGGAGACTGGACAGTCATCTTGCTTGGGTCACTTGACCCCAGTTGTCTTTCCTGCCTAGTGCAGGGGGGCTGGACCCAATGATCTTGGGAGGTCCCTTCCAGCCTCTTCCAATCTATGAATCTATAATCTATGAAGACATATTTAGGGTCCTCAAAGGACAAAGCATAGTATTTAAGAAATTAAGAGGGGAGAAATTTTGCAAGTATTTCAAGAGGGAAAAATTCCTGACAAGCTTACTGACATTCAGAAGAGTGATGAAAACCACATTACTTGAGTCATTTAAAACTAGGTTAGAAAGAAACAATTATAAAATATACTACAAAGAAGAAATCTTGTATTGGCAGAGATGTATATCAGATGATCTGATGGGTCTTTTCTCTCTCTAGCTTCTTTGGAAAGTTTTATTTATTACTGTCAAACCATTGAAACCATAGCTCCTGAATGAAGCTACACAAAAGTCAGTACTAACAGATCCAAAAGTAGGATGTTCCACATCTAGAAACATGGTAGCCTCCAACTAGGGCCTGCAACGAAGTATAAGAAAAAGACAGTTCTTCAGCATAAAAAACAAAGGTTATCTGACCCTCCTAATCTTTCAACATGTCAATTAATTCCAAATGGTGCTGCTTTCCCCCATCTTGTTCTGTAGTGGGGTTTTCAGCAGCAGAACCACAAACAAACAACAAAGGCTGAAAAAAGGCTTCTTTAAAGCAATTAATGGTGATCTTATTAGTCCTAGACAAACCGCTCAGACTGATAGTGATAAAATATGTTCTTGGCTGTGAGTTAACTGCAGAATGATTGAAGCAGAAGGTTATTCTGCAATATTTCCACACCATCACCGTTATAGTACATAGTTCTATTTTAACCTATTTCAGTTCTACCAGCTTGTGTTCTAGTAACTAGGCGGTGAAGTCATATCAAAAGTATATACCAGTCCATGAGCAAAGGTCTAAGCTGTACAGAATAAATAATTTCCATTTTTCAGGAATGAGCAGTTCAGTGGTCATTCCTTGACAATCTAGATCTATTGAAAAAAACAAATACAAATGCGGTAAAAATAATGACTTCTTATTTTAGTTTCAAACTATTTATACAGAACCTTTCATAAATTATACTTAGGCTTAGTTATAAGATTATGCCAAAGAAGCTACACAGTAGTTTAATATTTCAGATAACAAAACATACTAGCCTACTGTAAACCCCAGAAATAATGTGATTATCTATGCAATTATATGCATACAAGAATCATGGGATTATTTTCCAAAAATTGAATGATCATGTTAATATCACTTTAGGTGGTATTATTATTATTTTGTCTCTAAAATAGCATTTGTAAGCGTTTCAAATTATCAGAACATATTCAGGACTCATTCTTTACTGTTTACTAGAGGATTTACAGGATGAAATTCTGGCCTCGCTGTAGTCAATAGCAAAATCTCCACCACCTCTAACAGACCCTGTTTTTCATTCAGGGAGTCTGAAAGTACCATTAACTAACTGAGTACACACATGCACATAAATGAAGATTAGGGTTATCTCCAGTGAAACAAACACCTTGATATCTATAGTTTTAGACAGAGAGCATAAGGGTGGTTGAGCCACTATGAAAGAACTAATAGCAGGAGGAATCAACTCTAACAGTCATTTAAAAAGAATAATAATCACATATTTCCTCTGGCAGTCATCTGCTGCCTATTTCTGGCATTAATGCAATCTGTCACTGCATTCTTATTACTCTCAGGGAATACGGTTATCTGAGGAGAGAGCCAAACAGTTACTATGTAAGCAGAAAAGAAACCCGATGACTGAACTGAGCAGCCTAACAGATGCAAAATCTCTCTTCCAGATTGAGAATACAGCAACATACTCTGATGCTGCTGAAGATAGTGACAGGCAAGGTGGATTTAATTTAAATCAAATGGATTTAAATCACAATTTAAATCACTGATCAGGAAGCTTCGATTAAATCATTGTTTTCTACAAAAAGCACATTCTTGTTGTTTGAAATAGCCTTCATTAAAATATTCCCAAAAAGGTTCTCTTTTATGGCCTTACCATAACAGGTTTGCCCTTCTATCATACTATTCTCTCACTAGATCTCAAATCAATGAAGAGGCTATACTCAGAAACTTATCCCTCAAGCAGAGATATGGGATCTTTATTTTTCCTTGGGAAATTTTCCATTTCTAAAAAGTAATTGTTTCATAAAATTCATTAATAACAATGAACAGATGCCAATACAGTATTAGGCAAGCTTGAAAGTTTCAAACATGCAATTAATGTTTTTCAGGTGATTATCCCTAGGAAGTGTGTGAGAGAGTACATATATGTTTTACTGATTTGTACATAGGTGGGTAAATACACTCGCATAATAATCCAAACCAAAAATCAAGTTATGAATTCACCTAATTGGCTGTGCAGGTCAAATCAAAACCAAAGCATGGAATATCATGCACAGTTCTTTGGGTGTGCTAAAATTAGCGTGTCGACAGTTTTCTGTGCCTTGGTTATTTTTCTTAAATTTAAACACACAGTGTAAAGGAAGTACATGCTATTGTGCACCATCTGTACATTTTTACAAGTAGTCTAATAAAAATAATTTCTTTCCACATAAAGCTTTGAATTTGTTTGAATATAACAACATTTAAACCACATTGTGTGGTGTATTTAATTTTTTTCATAATCAAATATTTCAGTTCAAATACAAGACATAAAATGTACATGGGGGTACTTTTTTAGTTTTATTTATTAAGTACGAGTCAAATAAGCATGCTAAATCAGATCACACTATATTTAGGGCATTGGAAAATTAAATTTTCTGGAAAATTTTCCAATTCACAATTTTCCAGAAAACCCACATCTCTCCCCTCAAGACTTCTGGAATATTCTGCTCAAAATGTTTATTTCTTTATTTCTTGTTTCTACGGCCCCTCCTTCCTTGCATTTATCTCCCAACTCCTCCTCCTTGCTCAGATCTACTCCACCCCCAACAATCCTCTATTCACTTAATTTCTTGAAACTTTGCACCTTTAGAGAGAGGTAAGGGCTTGCCTCTGCATACACAAACTTGCAGAGAGACAAGAGGGCTGATGGGTAGGTAAACAGGTCTGTTATCTCTCATTTCCATATATTGCTCTTAACAAGGATGTTATCTCTAGAGACACAAATCCACAGTCTGAGAACTGAAACTAAGCATCACAGAGATGCTTAATGGGATCTTCTAGAGTGAGCACTGAGTCCCATTGGGTAGAGTGGTTTTCTTTAATCTTTACTAATCTATAGAGGAGCCTCTGGGATCCACATAAGACTGGGCCACTAATATATAGTCCATGCCTGTTGTGTATTTATAAAACACTGCTAAAAAGGTTACATGAATATATTGTCTCAAATACTATATAATTATAAATTATAATCCCTGTTTCATAATGATATCTTTGAGCCCTAACATTTCTTAAATTAAAACTCTTTATATAGGTTTTTTTTTAAAGCATCTTAAAAATGAAAGACTATAAATTTAAAAAATATGATTTATATAAAAAAAATCTGTTTTTGTTTTTTTTTTAAATCATTGATTTTTATCCACCTTGGTGGCAGGCTATAAGAGCAAAATAAAAAGGCACTAGAAGGAAGGATTTGGTTAGATTAGCAGCCCTTGGAACCAGGAGGAGACTGTGCCCAATGACCTAATGATTAGTACAAGGTATTTTTGGAGAAGCAAAGTAAAACTGGATTTCCCATCTCCTAAAATCAGACAAGGCAACAAAACCCTGCTCCATGATAGCAGGTAATTAGTGAAAATCAGATGCCACATATCTGCTAAATTTTTAAAGAACTGTCTCTGCTCCTTCACCAAAAATCAAGTCATAGCTCTCATACTTCTAAAGAAACTCATACAAGAAGGCAGGTAAAAATTAGCATCAACAAAAAAATGTTTTGATTAAAATATTTAATTTAAAAATATGCCCTCATCTAAAATCTCTCCAGGCTATGGAAAGGGTCGTCTTCTATGCTTCTATTACACTATTCACATATCAGTTATTAACAAATTACTGTTTCAAGGCAACATTTTCTCTCAAATTGCATTGGATACTATGACATATCATTTTATCATTAATAACATATTCTTAACTTATAATTAATAACTTTTACTATTTTATTCCACCTACATCTCTGAATATAAATTAATAATGCTTTTCCAAAATCAGTTTCTTTAAGTTACAGCACTTTCAGACTTTTGGCCAGCTGGAGTAGATTTAAAATGTACACCCTCTGCCCCCACAAACTAATAGTGATCAGTGGTCCAAAAGGCATATGGTAAATTACACTGGAATTCTAAATGTGTGTACTGTTCTAAGTCACTTTATCATGGAGATCATCCTCAAAAGAACCCCTTTCAAAGAAGAAGATAACATTCTGACAAATCAGCATTTGTCCAACACCACCTTGACCCATTTGCCAGACTGCTCCTCTACTAAAAGAAAACAATAAGGACTTCAGTGAGGACCTGACTTACAAAGCAGCATTGATTACAAACCTACTTTACAAGTAGCCAATTGTAGTTACCACACAATGCCTAATCTATAAGATATAATCTCAGGTGGTCTACACCTGTTCTTTAGGACTGTGGTCTCTCAAGGTCAGATATCCTGGGCTGGTTGTAACTTGAACTCTACCAGTGTTCAGATGAGAGCAGTTAATTAGAAAAAAAAAAGAAAAAGAAAGCCCTTCTGTCCCTTGAGTATCCTATTCCAGCAGAACGGAAAGAAAAAAGAACAAAGTTTGTTTTAGTACTGAGGTCTGACTTTATCTTAGATCTTTTTTCCAGACATGCAGCTCAAGTCAACTCTTATTAGGTTTAATTGCAGTTTCAGATATCAGAGATATCCCTTCATGGCTCTTTCAAATAAAATGGAATAGGGAATTTGAGTTTTTCCAAAATTTCAGAGAAGAATGGAAAAAAAATCTTGCTCGGTTTCTGAGAGCAGCTGTTCTATTAATTATTGACATGAGATTAAAAAAAAAAAAAAAGGAGAAATCTCTTCTCTCAGTGGAGCAAGACACAAAGAGAATATAGAAGAAGGTCACCAAAATGTGCATATTTGGGAGGAAAAGCCTGCAGAGGAATAGTTTTAGTATAAGCAGCTAAGATCCTTCTAATAACTGTGTCATCTCATTAGCCTAGAATAGCACATATTTTAGAAGCATGTTAAAATATTGCGACAGAAAAAGGGAAAGAAGCAAAAAGGACGAACTGTAAAAAGGCAGGGAGCTAGCTCTTACAAGCCAAAAATGTACTTCCTTCCTATCAAATGAGCTTGCAATAATGTTCATTACACACACATTAATATAAAAATGGTACATTTTTCAAAGTTGAACATTCAGAACTTAGTAAGTATCAGAATGAATGTTGTCTATGCCAGACATTTCATTATGTGAAATTGTATTATATTATATACGCACAAGAGCACCCTATTTTAGTTGAGGAGACACAATGATGTAGCAGGGCAGCTCCATGCCTGAGGCTGTGCTGGCTCTTGCACTGCAGGGTATGATTGGTTGCCCCCCTGCAGCAATGGCCCCTTGACAAAGCCCCTAGGGTTGCTGCCCCAGTCAGTTTTACAGTTAAGCACTTCTTAACTCTTGAAGCCTTGGTTTTGAGACCTTAATAACGTTCTTTTAACATAGTTGCTTGTGTGTACAGTATTCACACACACAAACACCTCTACAAGACAAGAAATCACTTCTCATCCCCCTGCCCCTCTATCCACCCCCACTACTTTGAAGCTAAGCTGCTTACTTAAGAATACTGGCTTCCAGTCTATTTACTCCAGAAGTGTTTATTAGGACCTATGCTACTATTAGAATGAAGCTTGCTGTGTACTGCGATATGAAGACAAGGATGCTGAAGTCAGCCTGATTTCTGGTGTTTACAAATGTCACAACAATAACTGCTTTGAGTTCAAGCCAGTATTTTAAGAGCTATGCTCCTGTGGTGTGAAGCTGCTATGGAGAGGGTAGAGAGATGCAGTCATTAATATAACTCTGTCTGAGCCCATTTAGAGCTTTGAATGCAAATACCACAGCTTACAATTGCAGAACATCGAACTGGCAGGTGATGTATAGTGAAGAGTAAGGGCATTAGGTGTGCTCATCAGTTGGCTCCAAATAGCTCATAACAAATGCAGCATAAATACTTCATATGTGGCCTTGTGGCTGTACCAAATTATATTGTGTTGTAGTCTAGCATTGTGCCGCAGCTAGGGCAAGAACTGTTAGGTAATCATTCCAAGGGGAAGTTCCCAACCTGCTGAAGGTATAGTTGACTATTCATAGTTTCATAGTAGGTAGGGTCGGAAGGGACCTGAGCAGATCATCAAGTCCAACCCCCTACCATGGGCAGGAAAGAATGCTGGGGTCAAATGACCCTGGCTAGGTGATTATCTAGCCTCCTTTTGAAGATCCCCAGGGTAGGAGTGAACACCACTTCCCGTGGAAGTTCGTTCCAGATCCTAGTCGTCCTGACTGTGAAGTAGTGCCTCCTGATGTCTAGCCTGAATCTACTCTCCGTCAACTTATGGCCGTTATTCCTTGTTACTCTCGGTAGTATTCCTGCTACTTGAGCATCTATGATTAGTGTAGAATCCAATAGTACCTTAAAAAACAGAAGGTCACATGTCCTGCAATTCTGTCCACATGTTTACTTATTATTTGTAGTGAATGATAACAACCATAACAACAATAGCAATACTAATAACAATACTACTACTACTACAGCCACCATCGGGATTTAATTATGCTAGATACTGTAGAAACCCAGAGTATAAATGATGATCCCTGACCAAGAGAGTTTTTATTCCAAAAGACAACAGACAGATTCACAAGGGAACAACAACATAATACTGGTCAGAGCGATAGGCAACGATCTCAGCATATCACCGACTACTGTCCAATTTTTTGCAGGCATCACAACAAAGGACAGTTTTGCCATAGCATGAGTTATCGTATTTATTCGCATACCACAGGCCTCTTACACCCATAATTAGCCATCAAGTATCAGGTTGAATAGGTGTCTTAAGTTAGGAAACTGGTTTCCATGTCAGAGTGGAGGCAAGAAGACACTGAATTGCGGCCAGGCAAATGGGGCAGGGACAGAGTCTACTCCAGAGCATCACTTCCCCTTTGCCCTCCAGCTCCACAGCTAGATGTTTAACTCTCTCGCAGGTTTTGGCTGAGCAGTAGAGCTGCAGGGTCCAGAAAGAGCTGTGTGGCCTGTTTGTTAATTGAGGGAGAAGAGTGGTCATTACATTAAAGAATTCAACATTAATTAATTTATTGCAAAGGCTGCCATGAATAGCTTTATTAGGGAAACCCTAATTGACATAGGGTTTGTAGGAGCAGGACTGATCTATTAGGGTAGCATTAACTACCTGGCAGACAGCCAAGCATTAGTTTAGAGAGGGCAGAATTAATTGGTTTATCATGTGCAACTGCAGCAGCATGAATTTGTCTCTTTTCTGTTGGGAATACAAACTGCCCGGGAACAGAATAGTTGATCTGCAGAATGGTGGAGTGAAAATATGGACATGTAAAGTAAACATGACAGTGCAAGTACTCTTTATCAAGGCCACTTGATTTAAGGTCTGACAAATGTCTCATTAGAAACTGTTTTTTCTTTTATGGTGTGCCAGAACTAGATTGAACCATTAGTACTTTGTGAGGTGAATGTTCCAAGCTCTCTATTAGTAGCTGTTTTCTACAAATTGACATTTTAAATTTGTTAGTTGATTCCGATTGGAATAAAACAAACTACATACAGTCCAAACTACTGGATTTCATCGATTTCATAGACATTTGGGCTGGAAGGGACCCCGGAGGATCACTGAGTCCAGCCTCCTGCCCCGGGGGCAGGAAGTCAGCAGGGATCATAGGATCCCAGCAAGATAAGCATCCAAATGCGTCTTGAAGGCGTTCAAAGCAGGTGCTTGAACTGCCTCCGGTGGCAGTCTATTCCAGAACTTGGGGGCTTGGACAGTGAAGAAGTTCTTTCTTATTTCCAGCCTGAATCGGTCGTGGCAGAATTTGTGACCGTTCGATCTTGTCATCCCTTGGGGCACTCTGGTGAACAGATATTCCCCCTGATCCTGATGAGCACCCCTGATAAATGTATAGGTGGCCATCAGATCACCCCTGAGCGTGCGCTTTTCAAGGCTGAAGAGCCCCATGGCTCTCAGTCTCTCTTCATAAGGTCTGTTTTCTTGACCTCTGGTCATGCGTGTGGCTCTCCTCTGCACCCTCTCAAGCTTCTCCACATCCTTTTTGAATTGTGGAGCCCAAAACTGGACACAGTACTCCAGCTGCGGCCTCACCAAGGCCGAGTACAATGGGAGAACGACGTCCCGGGATTTACTTGAGAAGCATCTATGGATGAAACCAACTTCAAACTCCAGACTGATGACAGAATGAACCAGGAAAAGAGAAGGTGGGGGGAGAGACAGAGTACAAACCAAAAAAGCAAGGTCACTCTTAAAATGCAATTTTACTTATTTTTCTCTTCCTCTGTTTTATAAAACTAATGGAATAGTAGAATCATCTCTGGCTCCTTGCTTATTTAACTGAAGTCAAGGAATATTTTCATTCAGATAAAACAATAATTTGATGTTTCTTCTTAAATTAGCTGGGGTTATTATGGGAATATCTATCTTTAGATAAAACATTAGGAATTCCTCATTTATATAATTAAACAGATGAAAGTAAGCAGAAGATGGTTACTGCTAGAAGAGCAGAACTCATTATAGCATGGCACAGAAATAAAACAATTATCTTCTGCTCTGAGTGCAACAAGAGTGGTAACTGCTGGTTTATTATTTTTATTGCTCTGATACAGTATGACCAGGGTGCTGTGAGATCCTTTAAAGGGTGTCATGGGGTGCTAAATAATATTAGCACTGTTAGGTGAGCAAATACCTACACAACTCATGCAACAAACCCAAAGATTTAAAATAGGAATCCATTGCGTCAACAACATTCAGATCTGTTGCTGTCCAAGTTCTCTGCAACAGAAGAACTGTTCTAGTACTTTTCCATAGTCAAGAAAAGCAAATATTAAGATCCAGCATTTTCTGAAAGGTACCTTGTGTCTAAAAAGTTTGAGAAACACTACTCTAGTACCTAGAAACTCTGGTCATAGACCTGGATCTCCGATGGTAGTCGTTGCTCAAATACAGAACAAGATGGCTGAGCTTGTTCCAGCATCCAGTAGAGATTTTTGTTGTTGTTTATTTTTAATGTAAAAGGTAGAACATTTCTAACTTCCGAACGTTGGAAACATGTCCTTCAAGTTCAGGACCTACTGAAACCCCAACCCAGCTTCCAGGAAACGCTAAATTAATTCATATTCCTGTCAGTTGAGAAAACTGTTCTTTGCAATGTATTGTAACACTTACATTATATGTTTCAAATTATGTGGTTTTTATATTTCGCCCTGACAAAACTGTTCAGTATCCTAATACTTCTTACAAGGAAGAATGTATATCCCTGTTAGATTTCTCTTCCTTAATTTCGCCCCATTACTCCCAATAAGACGCATAGCGTGGAAAAAATGCTCCCTAGACAGCCATCTCAGGCCCCATCTACACGTTACACTTAAGCCATGATTAACTGGTTAATCATGGCTTAAATTGTGACCCAGACACATGTTCAATCCATTAATGGTGAGATAAAACAAGGAATAAGCCACAAAGTTATTCCCCCCAAAATGTGTAATAATGTTGTGGCTCTTTCTTATCACACCATTAACTGAACTTGTGGCCACATTCTCCCCTGTGGCTTGGAGCCCCATCAGCTGATGGTGCTCCCAGGTACAGGGGTGCACCACCCACTGCCCTGACTGTAAACCCTGCAGTTGATGAGGCTGGCATCCAGAGCAGTGCATGGAACCCTGTCCCTGCCACCCTTCTCCAGCTTTGAGACTTGAAAACTGCTGGGCTCGTGGCCAGGGCAGTAGTGGGACACTGCTTCTCCACTGGCCACGAGCCTCATCAGGTCTGGGGCTCATGGCCACAGGAGCTTGCTACTTGCCAGTGTGGGGAGAGCCTAGGATTGCAATTCTGGGCTCCCCCTGCACCAGCAATAAGGCATGACTGGGTCTGATATTGGATCCCACAATCACGCTTCATGCCATGAACATGGAGGCTTGGAGGCTTGACTGGAGGCAGGAGGCTTGACTGACTGGATCGTGCATGAGATTCTATCACGCCTTCACCTGAAGGTCTAGAGGAGACCTCACCCTTCCTGTCCAGCTCTGTCCCTAACTTCACGCTCTTGCAGCCTCAGAGAGCTGGGCAGCGCAAAGGCTTCTAGGAATCATAGTTCTCTAAACTGGCAATTGAGATTGCTGCCGCTGGCGGGCGGGGGAGGAAGACTTTCATGGCAGTATTTTTTTTGCCACTAAAGCTCATGTCCAGAGGGCAAAAAATGGGGATCAGTTCTCCCTCCAGCAACAGCAAATTCCACTGCTGCTCTACAAAACTGTGATTCCCATTAACCCCTTGCACTCTACGGTACACACTGTCTGTACTGGCAATGTATGTCCTAGGCAGGTAGCTGGCAGCACTCCCTGACCCTGGCACCTTCTCCTTATGCCAGTTCTCAACCCTTTTAGACTCGAAGCACCTGTCATTAGCCCCGAGGTACCCACCATTGGACTTGAGGCACCCCTCTATATCTTTTCTGAATTGTGTGGCACCCACTTTCAAAAACTAATGTATGTGTTGTCTCCTTGCAGATGGACTGAGAATTGTGTGCGTCACAGCACCGGGGTTGAGAATCTGCCTGAGGCACTATTTGGGGGACACATCCCAGTCTTGCCCATCACACCTTATGCTACTGCTCCCAAAGTTATAGTCACTTCCGCTCTATGTAGCAATTCATCACCTTCCTTGTTGCTTTCACTTCCAAACGTTTACAAACCTTAATCTTGTCCACATTGAGAAACTGCTTTGACAATCTACATGTAAATACTTTTAGACCCAAATCAGCAAAAAGTATGCAGACATCTGAGGGCCATCTTATAAGTCTGAACCTCTGCATGTGTGTAGATTCGTTTTTCCACCATCATCATCTTAAAATACACTCTGTCATTCAAATCTCAATTACTTTGTGTGGTCTTTATCAGAGCAGAGATAATTAAATCATTTGGAAAAATGCCTCACTATTCTGTAGAGAAAGATAGTTAGTCTGAAATCAGGCAGAAGGCAGGGTATATTCGCACCTTACAGACTAAACTATAACTACCACCTATTTAAATGTATGTGTGACCCATTATTACAGGTTCTTTAGACCCATCTACAAAAAATATGCAAATAAGTGCCAGTCTTTCCTCACAGCTTAATTCCAACAGGTCCCAATCAAAGCTGCTGTTTTTCTCCAAATTCCTTCCCATTAGTTTAAATTTTATTTCTAGCTTCCTTTTCATAAATGTAATATTTTAATTACTGTTAAAATACCCACATATAAGGACTATCTACTTTTACCTTTGTGATATCACTCTACTGCAACCGAAAACTGCATTTGTGTTTTACTGCAATGGTATCATAAAACTGCTATTTAAATTACTGTGCATTATCACTCCTAAGCCTTTCAACAGTAATGTCAAACTTTCTCCTTCCTACTGTTCACCTGCCATTAAAAATATTTTCCTCAGATATTTTCTTGTGTTTTTTTTTCCCCAAGCACTCTCTTTTGTCATGAAACAAAAGTTTGGGTCGATGCAATACGTCTGGATTTTAATGTTCTTTGGGTGAATTTGATATCTTTTATTAGACGAACTTAAATAGCTGGGAAAAAAAATTTTAAACAAGTTTTTGGGTTTAAAAACCCTTTGTCAGGCTGAGGAAGTTTCTGAAGTTAACGCGTGGTCTTTCTGGATGGAATAAAAAGTAAAGAAGCCAGAGGCTGCGCTGGTATGCATACAAGATAGGCAGTCAATGAAGATGTAAACTGAGGAGTCAGTGGGTGAGAGAGAGGCTGCGGGGGGCAAGGAGAGAAAAGGGATAAATAAGGGAAAGGTACCTGGGGAAGTCAGCTGTCGGGCAGGTTATAATGTGTCATAAATCCAATGTCTATATTTAGTCCATGATTTTCAGTATCCAGGAGGTTGATGAAGTCGAGGTCATAGACTCGTCTCTGAGAAGTGTTTTGTAAGTTTCCTGTGAGAATCAGGACTGAGAAATTGGAGAGAGAGTTGTTTTCTTGCGAGAAATGTGCCCTCACAGGTAACTGGGTATTCTGGTCTTTGATCGATTTCCGGTGTGCGTTCATTCTGGTGCGCAATTGTTGTTTGGTCTCTCCTGCATATTTTCCATCAGGGCATTTGGTGCATTGGATGAGATATATTACATTTCTGGAGGTGCAGCTGTAAGATCCGGGAATGCTGATGGTTCTGTTGTGTGGTGTAATGATTGTGGGGGTGGAGATGTGTTGGCAGGTTTTGCATTTCTTGTCATGGCACGGTCTGGATCCATTCGGTGTGTTCAGGGCCTGAGGAAGTTTGCTTCTGGTGATGAAGTTAGCGAAGTTCGGTGCTTGTTTGAAGGGTAGGATGGGTGGTGTTCTGGGAAGATCTCATTGAGAATAGGGTCTCTTTCTAGTATAGGTTGTAACTGTTTGAAGATTTTCCATACTTTTTTCCCCAACTATTTAAGTTGGTCTAATAAAAGATATCAGATTCACCCAAAGAACCTCATCTGCCTATATCCTTAGACCAATACAGCTACCACCTACACCCCTGGATTTTAATGTAGCATTTAATTGCTTCCACTTTTCCCACTTAGCCACTTCAGCTGGCATTGACTCATTCTTGGCTTCTTGCTGCTCTGTTCTTTTCCATATTTATTAGTCTTAACCAACTTGTTTGACTGTCACAAACTTTTCTGGTTACAATGCAAGCTTGCTGTTTTTAAAATTAGATCTTTTCACACCCCCTTGCTTATCTGCATTGGCTTCTTTCTGGCCTTTCTGACCCTTGTATCCCTTGTCTCACCCCTAAAAAACTGCGCTCTGTTGTATCTTACATGCATGTTTTAGGATTTTGGATCTGTTAGAAATTGTGCACAGAGAAGGGGGTTTCCTTCTCTAGCAACACAGGAAGCACAGCCTGCACCTTCAGGTGCCCACAACTTCCCCCATAGTGATTAAGCATGATAAACAAGCTTAACAGCAGACCTGTGCCTTATTTGGTAAAATTGTTTAAAATTGTATTGTGATTGAAGCTTACGCCGCAGGTTGAAGAAGAGTTATGCAGTACTAGTAATCTTCCACTAAAGCTTTGCGCATGTGAAAATCTCATGTAACCAGAGAATATAAATACGTGTGTGAGAGTGCAACCGGGGCCCCTCTGCCAAAAAAACTGGAAAGACCACACCCTCGTCTCCTGCTTATTTGAGTCTCAGCTGGGAAACGAGCCCCGTTGGGGTCAGGAGTATTCACAGGTGTTCCCTTACCAGGTTGGGAGCTTAAGCGAATAATTTCTCCAACAGAGCCTACAATGAGATGAAAGGTAGAGCACCTTCTTCAACACACAATTCGTAGTTGATGGAATGTATTTCTTAAATCACTAAAATTAAATCAAAGAAAAAACATAAAACATGGCTTGAATTTTTGAGCAAGGCATTTATCTGCAACTTTTAGTTTTACAGTCCCAACATGAGGGAAATGGGTCGTCAGAAGACTGGCCATAAGCTATCCTGGAGGGGTTTTATTTGTTTTTAATTTAAATCAGAAAGAAAGTAATATCATAAGCAGTAAAGCACTACCAGTCAATATTTAGGTATAAAATAGTTTTTGGGGTGGAACTCTGCCTGCTAGCCAGACAGCTTAAAAATTTTTCTTTGGAAACAGACTAACAAAATTGCACAGGGTTCTAGATAAAGTAATGTAATTTGAGAATTCATATAGGCTCAAGAGCACTCTCTCTACAGTGTGCAAAACACTAATCATCCACAAAAATAAAAGCCTCAACTGGACAAGTTATTCAAGTCCACGTGTTATTGGAATAATTTTGGGCATCTTTTTGTGAAGATAATAGTAATGCATGAACCTACTTCAAAACAGCCACCCTTGTTTCACACACAGAGGTCTGTACAATAATAAAGAGACTGCATTTGGACTAGAGCAACTGTAACTTTATTTAAGAGCGCTGTATTCAGCGGTACTGCTTGCAGCCACGTGATGTACCGTGTGCTCAGAGCTGTTGTGCGATCCTTAAGTACATGGACTTCCTGGAAACTTCCTAGTGTTACTTTTGTTCCAACAAACAGGGAGTTTGCAGGTAAGTTTCAGTAGGGCAAAACAACTAAGGAATAGCAAGGGTTTGGGTTGTAGCCGTGTTGGTCTAAGGACATAGGCAGACAAGGTTCCTTGGGTGAATTTGATATCTTTTATTAGACCAACCCAAATGGTTGGAGAATAGTTATTAAGCAAGCTTTCGGGTTCAAAAACCCTTCGTCAGGCTAAGGAAGCTTCAGCAGTTGGTGTGTGCTCTTCCTGGATGGAATGAAAAGTAAACAAGCCAGGGGCTGGGCTGGGGAGTCAGTTACCAGGCAGATTATAATGTATCAAAAATCCAATGTCTATGTTTAGTCCATGATCTCTAGTATCCAGCAGGTTGATGAAATGGAGCTCATAGGCTCGTCCCAGCCCAGTCCAGCCCCTGGCTTGTTTACTTTTCATTCCATCCAGGAAGAGCACACACCAACTGCTGAAGCTTCCTTAGCCTGACGAAGGGTTTTTGAACCCGAAAGCTTGCTTAATAACTATTCTCCAACCATTTGGGTTCGTCTAATAAAAGATATCAAATTCACCCAAGGAACCTTGTCTGCCTAAGGAATAGCAAGGAATTTAAGATCAGTAAAAAAAGTCAGTGCAAAATTAATCCTTGTGATTTGTGTGGTGAAGCTGCCAAGTGCTACACACTAAGTGATGATTTCATTTCCAAGCTCTTGGGCTGACATGGGACAAATAGGGAGACAAGCAGTCTCAGTCTAGGCTGGAATGGGAGGGAACATATATTAAGGATAGAGAGTAGAAGTATATTGCAAAAAACAGGGGAGAGGAACATGAAAAACTCTGAAAATCCAGGAAACCTCTCACAACCCTTCCTCTTACGTATTTTTCCACATAAGTTTGGACTTCTTCCTATAACTAGGGGTGCACCAACAGAGATTTTGGGGGCTGATACAGATAACTGATTTTTAAGGAGACATTTCAGCTGATACTGATCCAGTTTCTGATACAGCTGCATGCAGCTGGTAAATCCGTTGTGGTGGAACAGGAGGATGGAGGGAAGGGGTGTTAGGGGTGGGGGCAGATCAAGGCCCCCCAGTGAGGGAGGGGATAGGGGCAGGTGCTGCCCAGCCAGGATGGGGTGTGGGATGGAGCCACAGCTCATCTGGGAGCAGGGGGGTAGCTTCTGCCACTGTGTGCACCTGGATCTGTGTGGGGCAGGGTGTACGGGCTGCAGCTGGAGCTGGGGCTGTGCCAGGTTCTTCTTGGCAGGGGCTACGGAGGGAACTGAAGCCACCCCAAATTTCACCGTAGCCCTACTCCCAGCATTGCCACGTGCCCGGCGCAGCCCTGGCTCAATGCATTGCCTTCACCCATGCGCCAAGAAGAGCCATGGCTGGACTGGGTGTGCAGCAGCGGCGGTACTGGGAGTGAGGCTACAGCTAAATTTGGGGTGGCTGCTGCCCCCTCTGTAGCTGAGGCCCCAGCCCAGCACCTACCAAGAGGAGCCCAGCACAGCCCGAACTCCAGCCCACAGCTGCAGCCCGCCTGCCCCACACAGATCTGGGGGGCACACCCCCCCCCCATGACCTCCTGGGGTGCGTGCAGCTGCCCCCCCTCCAACAAGCTGCAGCTCCGTCCTGTGCCCTGCCCAGGCAGCACCTCCCCCTGTCCCCTTCCCTTCCCTCCTGCCTTGTCTTCCTCCACACCAGATTTACCAGATGCATGCAGCTCTCCACGCTGCCAAGCTGTGCTCCTCGCTGAATGCATACAACAGCATTTATCGGACAAATTATCATCTGCATCGGGCCGATTTCTAATACAGCCAATTTTCTTTATAATTGGTACTGATCCAATATCGAACCGATGCATTGGTGCACCTCTACCTACAACCCCAAAACATAAGAGCCAGTCTACTTCAGTACTCAATGAATGAGTGTATATTAAAAGTAGAAATTAAACTAATAAACCTGCTGGTACATTAGACCAAATTCATTTTGAAGATCATACCTAGAGTTTCTCGTCCCCCCATGAATATTGCATTAATATTTTTGAACAAACTTGCTCTTTCCAGCAGAGAAGAAATACTAGAGAACTCCATTATAAGAGATTTATCTTTCAAGTGGAAATTTGGAACGCTGATGTTAATGTATTTTAATGGTCAGTATTAACTATGCTAGCATATACAGGCTGCATCTATTCTCTGTCTCTTGCTTGTCTTCTAAAAATAGATTGTCGTTTCTAATCCAGTCATGTGGTATAATATCTTTTATTTACATCAGAAGATATGAAAGTGGATTTGTTTTTCTAAGCATAATGTTCTGTACAAGAAGAGAATAAGGTGGTTCGTGTCCTACATTTTGCTTGCTTTGGGGGAAAATTTGTTTTGAGAAAGATTTTCATTAAAAAAAAAAAAAAAGTATGCATCTTACGAATCTTTATGGTCTCCATAAGGTCTGGTAAGCCAGTTAGTGAGGTCCTTGGCCCATGATGCAAAGACAAACATCCTGGTCATGTTTACCTTGAAATATACCTCAGTCATTCTATACCTTTATCCAGTTGCTTTTGGTTCATTGCCAACTCTCACGATAAGTCCCATGTCATTTGGCTTTTTCTTAAATTCATATAATAACTCAGCAACCCTGTCTGGGTTTTTTTGGTTTGTTTAACTAAGGCTTCTTGCTGTTATGTTTATAAAGAAAAGCTTGAAAGTACACCCTATAAGAGCAATGGTTCTCAACCTTTTAGTCTTAAGGCACCTCTCCATAACTTTTCTCAATTTAGTGGCACTCCACAGTACTGGATGAGGTGACATTCACTCAACTAGAAAAAAAAAAAAAAAAAAAAAAATCAGGAAAATCATGGAGGGCTACCTTGCTAAAAAGGTTGAAAAACACTAGTTTAGCTGGTGCCAAGGGAGGGAGACAGTGATGGGACCTCAACTCTGCTGTGCCCTGCTCTTGCCATGCTTTCTATGGCAAGGGTAGTCTCCACAGCTGAGGCTGCTCTCCTGGGGTCATGCATCTCAGCAACTGGAGCCACTGCCCCCACCCCCGCTACCCTGTGGCCCCTTACACTAGCTCTTAGGGGTATATGAGAAACTGCAGGGGTTAGCTAGGTTGAAAAGTGCAGCTCCATCCACATGTCTGCCTGCCCACAGCAGAGTGTGCTGCTCAGAGTGTAGAGATGGAGAGTGCAAGCATGTGGGAGGGTGGGGTAGGACAGCAGCAGCAAGAGCAGTCCCCAAAGATCAGCTGAGGATGATGCTGAGCTACAAGATGCTGCAGTAGACAAGGTAAGGTGAGCAATGGGAAAAGAGTGCTTTACTCCTCACATGCAGGCTGGGTACCGCAGCACCCCTCAAGTAGCACCACAGGGTGCCACGGCACACTAGTTGAGAGTCACCAAGATAAAAGTTTCAAAAACCACAAGGCAAATTTAAAAAAAAAAAAATTACTTTTTTTTTTTTTAAATCAAATCACATGTTTTTAATCACATGCAGGTTTTTTTTAAAGCATCTCACTGGCTAAGTACAGAGAGTTAAAAAACCCAAGACAGAATTGATTCTATCTTCGCAAGTTAGTCTAAGCTGTGTAGACTGAACCAATAAACAAGTGAACAGATATTCACTTTTAATTTCAGAGATGCAGCCACATGCCTGCAGGGCCCAGGCTAGAAGCTAGAGGGTGCTAGAGCATGCATCACTGCTTGGCTGGAGCAAACAGCTTGGGCCAAGGCTAGCCTGCCCACCCTGTGGGGGGGGGGGTTGTGGGGGAGGTGCAAAGCATCATGGGATGCTGGGGGACTCTGAGTTAACTTGAATCTGAAGGGGATCTGGGACATTAGTTCAATAAACTGATTTCACCTAAATCGGTTAAGTCTGATACCACATCCATCCACGTTTATCTTAAGCTGGTTTTGACCATTTTGAAAGTGGTTTATGTGCGCTAAACTTCTGTTGTGTTACAGACTTGAACTGGTTTCCAATCACTTATACTGGTTTATGTGCACATTCTGTCCCTAGTCTCCATGTCAAATGCTTGGGGTTGGTAATAACCTTTTCCGAGTTCTCCCAGTTCTATTAGATTTAGGTTGACTATAAGAAAAAATAACCTTATGGTGGTGAAAACACTGTGATGGAGATATTATGGATTTTCCTTTATTACAGGCTTTACAGAACAGGTTAACTAAATATCTGCTGGTCACAGTCTAGATCCCTGAAAAACAGAGCTGGGTAGGACATGATCTCAAGCTACTCTCCAGATCCATAATTTTATGATCCAAGTCTACTTTCTTATTTATTATAAAAACTTAATTTCATATGTCTAACACTGGCATATTTTCTGGATATGCTATGCATCATACTGGGGTATACAGGTTGACATCTCTCTACAAATACGTATTTAAAACATATATCTAAATAGCAAGCTTTAAGATGCATCAAGTAATACCATACCATCCCTTTACTATAGTAATCCTCCTTACCCCATCATTTAGTTATAAACCAAACACAAAACCATTGACAATTACTTCAAACATATAATCAACAAAAAGGTTTTATCAGTAATGATGATTAATACAATACTCTCTCCAAGTCAACATAATTTAACAAGACTAAGTCAAACAATGCCCATTATCAAACCCAAGTTTCATGCCCCGCACTCTCACAGACAGGACAGCCAGCTAAATCACAGGCTTCCAGCTTTAACTAGCTCTATTACAATCTTCTGTTTTAGTTTGTTCAAATGACAAACCATAAGAAAGATGTACCTTTCTTTTAAGAACACTAAACTAACCTTCCCTCATTTTGTTTCAGCTAATTAGTTATTCTCATTTCCTCAGACAGAACAGAAAAATGGTTACTACATCTGAAAGCTCTTGTAAAAAACATATTTTTTATAATAACTTTAAACTATTTTGAGGGATGAGGATATGAGGGATGAGGCTGAGGATGTTGGAAGCCAGTATGAGGTACTGGCTTGCAACATCCACCTAATTCAAGAACACAAAAGACAATAATTTGATAACCATCAAAAGACTGGATTCATACTCCATACTATTCCCTACTATATGCAGAGAGGTAGTATTAGAACGTAGGTACTACTGCAGAAGAAAAAAAAAACTAGATTTCAAAGTGGTAATAACTATATAAGTACAAATCAAATAAAATCTCTTGGTATGATCTACATATACTTCATCCTGCCTCAGTACAAGACAGGACCAAAAGAAGGTCCCTTCCAACCTTACATTTCCATGAGTAATTCAGCTTGAGGCAACTGAAGGCACCAAAGCCATTATCACTGGGTACATGGGATGTCATAAGACTTAAAAACAAGAATATCTCTACTGTTCTGATTAGACTGCAATATTTTGGTATTTTCATTCTTCTTTTTAATTTCTATTTCTAGCTAGTTTTGTATAATATTCATGTCTCCTCCTCCTGTTTAGAAAAACATGGATGGATAAAAGCTGCTTTTATCCCCTTACAGCAATCTGATTTTTAAAGAAGACTGTTTAGACTAGTGGTTTTCAGCCTCACTAGACTTAAGGGACCCCTTGTTAGACTCAACACACCCATCAGAAATGCCAACTCTTAGCTATCAGTCATTTTTTGACTACAGAAAAATAGAGCAATTCTCGTCACAAAGAAATTAGAAAGACAGCAGGGCAACATATTTTAACAATGAATTCCTGTATAAAATCTATGGGTTTATCTTGTGAACCGTGTTTGCACACCTAGCAGTGCTAACATTGCTGTGTCATCCTGGTTGAGAAGCACTGCTTTAGACACTATTTTACAGTGAAATCACCGAAAACCTGGGTTTTTTTCTTGCTTGTATTATAAACTTTGCAAGGCAAAAATAACTGATGGATTCTATCAAAAAGGTTATATATAAAATAATATTATTTGAATTCTTATATCCTACATACTTTCTCAAACTATTCACGGAAGCAATTATGATTTGGTTTAATGATCATGCACTAGTAATCAAAGGGCAGCAATGAGAACTCCACCTATATTACTTCCTTGCCAAAGTGTTCATTTCAGAGAGAGAGAGAGAGAGAGAGAGAGAGAGAGAGAGAGACTGAGCTGTTACAGTTTTAAAACTGTTGTCAAAAGGTTCTCTGTTTTGAGTTTAGAAACAGGAAAGCAAATCTGTCTGACTGACAGTGTCTGCTACAAATCCTTCTATGGGTACCAATACTGGGTGAGGTGACATTCACTCAACTAGAATAAAAATCAGGAAAATCATGGAGGGCTACCTTGCTAAAAAGGTTGAAAAACACTAATCTAGCTGGTAGTAACTATGGGTCAGTATTGTAAACTATCTGGGAACAATAGGGAAGGGAAAGGTAGTTTCCAATGCCACAAATACTGCTATTCATTTTTTCTACTATTTTCTATTTAGTAGAAAATAGTAGAAAATCTCAATATCTCAATAAGATTCTTTAAAACAGGAGAGAAATCTAGGCCCAATGCTCCCAACATCCTTTTTAAAGAGGAATTTATATGAGTGAAATCGGTTTAATTATCTCAGGCTGCCTGGATTTAAGGCATTACACCCTCACCCTGCCCATTCTGCTTTGTTTCTAACAGTTTCACCTCAGGATAGAAAAGTGGTAGGAGTTTGGCTTGGAGAGGCTATATGTTTAGCTGGTCTTATAGAGCAGTGTTTCTCAACCTGTGGGTCTCAAGAGTATTTCAAAGGGTCATGAGTTGCGGCAGGGCAGAGGGGCAGTGGGAAGGTGCCTGCCCCTTCAAGCAGGGGAAACAGGGTAGGAGAGAGCTGTGTGGTCGGGCTGGTAGCACTGGGGCTGGTGCCCATGCTCGCAGGGGGGGAGCAGCCAGGAGACACTGCTCGGGGGCTGGAGGGG
>NW_005842947.1:510658-549459 GCF_000455745.1 Alligator sinensis
GGGGGGGGGGGAGGGGTTGCCACAGGCCTCTCCCCTTTTCTTCCCTCTAGCCTGTGCCAGGGCCAGACTCACTCCACTGCCACACAGGAGCTGGAGACGTTGCAGCCACTGTGCTCTGGCCTAAGCAGGATGGGGGCAGCTGGGGGCCCCCTCCGGCAGGGCTGGGGGAGGGTAGGGGACTGTGGGTCGGGATTGAAGGACACCACCCAAGGGCACATGGGGAGCCAGGGAGGTGTGGGTCTGGATAGGCCATTGATGTTTACAAATGGGTCCTAGCAGAAAAAAACATTAAGAACCACTGTTATAGAGCATCTTTATAGATAATGAATGTTCATCTTTTTGTCTACCCCATACTTAATGGTAACTGTGCTCCAAATTTGATTTGTTTATATTTACATAGCATCCAAAAGCATGCGTACCCCATACTTAGTTCTCAGTTTTTATTCAAAAAAATTTTTAAAAATCCAGGAATTTTTCAGGGTTTATGTTCAAAACACAAAAACTGGGATGAAATCAGGATAAAAAGAAGAAGTGGAAAAAAAAAAAACACCAGTTTAAATCGGGTAAAAATCAGCGATGAGGGAGGTAGGAAGTAAGGCTGGGAAGCAGCCGAGGGAGGAGTGCAGCACAGCCCGTTGGCTGCTCCCAGGGCTGCAGCAGGGAGCAAAGCAGGGGGAGCTGTCAGTAGGTGCAGGGCACGGCTCTTGTTGCTATATGCCCCCCAGAAGGGCTGCAGGCTGGGGGGGCCTGTGCTGGGCTCTTCCCAGGGGGCGCATGCCCCCGGATCAGCAGCAGGAAGCACATGGCACTGCACCCTGTCTTTCTTCCCTGGCTGCGTTTGCACCCCTCCCCCCTGCTGCAGCAGTCTACTGCTGGGTTGCTCTGGCATTTGGGAGCAGCAGGGAGTGGCATGCAGTCAGATGTGGAGGCAGGTACACCTGACCCCAGCACTGGCACCTCCCACCCCGCCTGGGGTCAGAACCAGGAGCCCTGCACACCCAGGCAGTGGCTCCAGCCCTGCCGGCCCATGCAGAGCAGCTGGGTGCAGTGCCCACTTCAGGGAGTGAGGCCAGGCTCTCCTGCCTGCCCCCCCAGTGGGGCTTGCAGCTCCCAGCGGGCAGGGCAGGGCCGAAGCTGCCGGGGTGCAGCTCAGGCCCATCTGCCCTGGAAGCGATTCCCACGGCCCATCCTGCCCAGCCCAGGGTCAGAGTCGGAAGCCCCATGCCCCGAGGCAGCAGCTTCAGCTACCCTCCCCCAGCCCCTGTGCGACCACCACCACCCCCTCATCCCCTGCTTCACATGCAGCCGCCACCCCCCACACCCCATGTCCAGCTGGAAACCTGTGCCTCAGTAACTAGCACAGAGGCACTTTTAGCTTACCAGCACCACCCGTTTTTCAGTTCAAATCCCTGTTAACTGGCATGAGTGGGGAATGGCCCATTCCCCACTCATTCTGGTTAACAGGGATTTGAACTGAAAAACAGGTGTAAATCATTAAAAACTGAATTACTTAAAAAAAAATTAGGGAATTTATCAGTGGGGAAAAAAAAAAAAAAATATCGGTAAAAACTGAGAATGCAGAACACTATCCATACTTTACAAAGATATAGGTCCTTTCTCCCTGCTGTCTATCAAAGAAACTATATTATGAAAAAACAGTTGCCTTCCCTTACCCTCAAACAGACACTATTATAAAAATCCCAGTGTCATGGGTCAATAGGCATCATTACACATAATACAGGATATGCTTTCTGAGCTTTCCTGAAAATGTATTTTCTTGAAGCAAAGAGGTCCACAGAACTACGTCTCTGCAATCTCCACTCTCCTTAGCTGTAGCAGCAGATCAGGCCTGCAGAAGACATGTGGTTGCACCTCTGAGAAATGTCATTTCAAAAGCTTACATAAGCTTGAGAAACCACAAGTCATTCTATATGGGTAAGGAAAATTAAGCGTTAACACTAAGCTGAATAACTCTTCAGCAAAACAAAATTAAAGGAACAATTCCATAACTCTTCCCAATTAACACCCCATTCAAGATGGTCTGGTTATATAGACCTCATTATTTCAAGAAAGCCCAATTAACACCTCCCATTCAGGGTGGTCTGGTAATGTAAACCTAATTATTCCAAGAAAACAAATTTTCAGACAAACCACAGGTATACTTTTCTATTCTGCAACACCAAGATTTCCATAGCAGTTCCCATTTGGGAGCAGTGGGGGGTGAGCAGAGGAATTCAAGAAGGAAACCCTTTCCTACTCGCTAATGGAATATTGCATCCTAGAGCATCCTTTTATCACAGGTGGCAGCAGATGACGACTTGGTGCCTGATTTATACAATGTGGAGAAGGTGTAAACAGAGGTTTACGTGGCTGTACTACAGATTCCTATGAGACATATGATGTTATGCTCATTGTTTCAAACACAGTTTTACAGTAGTTTGTACAATACTGTAAGACTGAGCTACAGTTTAAACTTGTATGCTTCTGATATTACATATCTTTACCATCTGGGAACATAAAGGCAGGGTCAATTCCAAGTATCACATTATCTTTAGGAAAGAGCAAGAGCTTTCAATTTACACATCCTGTGAGCTGAAAGGATCGCTAATCGATAGGTCATTTTAATGGTTGAAATATAATAAGACAACTTAATGAGTAGGACAAATAAAGAGCCTGCAATGGTACTGAGAACCGGATTTAAAGCCTGGGAAAGAACTATGCATTTTGGGAAAACTAGTAGAGATTGTACTCAAAAAATAGAGATCAACTACTTGTCTATTACTCAAATCATGTTAGAGAAAACAGATGCTTTGAAACTGAGATAGCAATATCTCAGCACTACTAGCCTGAGTCCATTCTGAAGAAATGCAAGACTTCATAATACTGAGGCAGACATCTAGATAACACAGCTTTGCCCTGGCACCAAATGGGCAAACCTCAATCAAGCACCAGAATATGTTAAATTAGAAGATTTTTTTCTGGAAGCTAAAAGTATGGAAAACCTCTTTGGATTAGAAGGCTCTATTCAAGTACTATAACTTCTGTGTTCAGACCGGCTAGATTTCAATTCACGACAGGCTCTTGTAATACTCAAGGAACTTATGAACAGAAACAAAAGGGAAATCATTGTGCTACATCAGGCAGGTTGAAGACCCAAGTCCTCCTTGGCCAGAATGAGTTTAGCTAAACTGTCAACATTGCTTCTTTCCTGATATCATGTAGCATTCTTGTGAGGAGGACACAAGGGAGACAAGGGCATAAGATGACTTCTGGCCAAGGCTCAACCGGGCATCTGTTGCCTTGGCTTTATGATAACATTGACAACAGAAGAACACTGAAACACTATAATTCAGTGGGGTGGGACATAATCAATACTGCTGGAACACCAAATTCCTTTTGCAAGATATCAAACATCTCTGGGTATAGTTCCTATTCTGTATCTTAATCTCTGTCTGCTGAAACAGTTGGCAATTTCCTTTTGGATGAAAGAGAAGTGAACTGAATATATACTCTCCTCTGCTCAAGTTAGCCTGAAAGATTCTAGATCTTGTGTCCCACTTTTCTGTTGATCTATAACATGGCTGAGTTATCCATCAAAATCAGCACACGGGAAGCTAAGATGTGTAAGCAAGGCCCACATTAAACAGCCATGAGTCCTTGCCAATTTACACTGCACTTACGCTTGTTTCAGCCTGGAGCACTGGACAATCTCTGTTTCACATGAGGACCCCATCTTTATAGGTTTGCATCTGTGATGAAAACTGTCTTCACTCCCATTATTCCCCCATTGCTGGATGATGCTCAGATAAGGAGGTCATGCAGAAAGGAGCAGACAATAGATAATGCCTGAAGATTGTTATTAACCCAATCCATGTTTTTTGTAAAAAATAGTACCGTTGCTAAGCCAAAAGAGCAAGGACTTCTAAAAGGAGATGTCAGAAAGAGAATTAGTTATCATGTATCAGCTAATGCAAGTTAAGAAAATGCCTTAAGAAAGGACTGTCCAGATGTGCAGATAGAGTTTACACAATGCAATGTATACAAATATACCTGGACTTTGAAAAAGTCTTAATCTATCTTTAGTCCTCTATCTTTATGCATGTATTTAGAACTACAGTTATGCCTCAAGATAAGAGTTAAATTTCACTCTCCTAAAAGAAAATACTGTCAAATTTACAGATTTAATATTTTGTTTGCAATAATTATTTTGTGCAGATTATAAAATCAAATCTGTAAATTTAAAAACATGAAGATTCTTAGAGCTCTGAAGAAGTTCTCCATAAGTTTGTAATTAGGTTAATGATAGGTCCTATGTTAGAAAACAAGCCATTTAAACCTACGTTGTTTACAAAATCTAAAATACGGTAAAACAATCAATATCAAATTCATCAACACACCAAATTATCGCACCTTTCTCTGACAGCAGTAAGTGAATTACTCAAAAAAATTGTAGAAAACTCTTGGTTCTAGAAGTTGGTGGCTAACATAATAACGTTGTTCTTCTGGTTGGCTATAATACATTTACTTCTGCTAGCATGAACCTCTCCCATGTGTAGGCAATTCTTACAATTTTCCAATTCCTTCACTTTCTGCCATTATTCTTTGCCAGTTATCATGAACAAAACATACTGCATAAAGATTCATTCTTCCTAATAGGCTGATCATTCATGAGTAAGCTGGTAAGAATGATAACTAGTGCAACCCTTTTGCCTTCTTCCTCAAAACTTTATGAGTCATCCCTGTGACAAATCATCCCCTTATGCTACGGTAATTTGGAAGGTTCCCAAGTTAACAATTTCAGGTTTCACATATACTATCTAAACAATCTACAATTGTTACTCACCATGCACCTGGAGACAATGTTTGGTGTCCATTGATAACTCATGATAAAAGTTGTGCCCCAAACAAAAGAATGTTTTAAATTAAAAGGTAAAAACAAACAGTATACTTTAATATTGATTTTAGACAAAAACAACTTGAAGCAAAAGCATATAATATAAAATTAAATTTGGCAGTTAAATATTTTGAAGCCTCATTTTCTGCCCTTGAAAAAACTACCTAGAGTCTCACTTAAGTGTATATGTAGCATAAGTTTCCAAAAACAATCAACCTGTTACATATCAGGTGCACTTCTAATGAAAAATACAAAATATTTTCAATTAGATATACTCCAAAAATAACTACCCTCAAACATATACCCATTGTACTTAGCTAGCAAAAAGTAAGTCTAACTTGAAAATACTTTATTTGAAAACAGTTTTGCAGGTAATAAAACAGTGATCATATGTGATGTACTACCAGTTCTCAGTTTCTCTTTTACATCTGGAAAATGCTTTGTTTATCATAGGCTATATCACAAATAAATAACAACCTCAATTAAGCCAGAAAAGGGAATAAATTGAACTGGTTCTAATGACATCAAATATTGATAAAGCTCTTTTTTCATTTAATTCTGAAACTGACTAAATTAAAATAAAATGTGATTTAAAAAAATTAATAAACAAGTCTTATGGCTTTTAATCACTACAAATGTTACGTATCAGGTTCAACTGTTTGTCATCTTATAAACTTGTGATCAGTCACAAGGTCCTATATACCTTGAAATGAGGGTTTTATTTCAGAAGGAACAGTTGTCCCAAATAATTTAGTCTCTATATTTTGCTTGCTTAATGTATATAACATGACATTCCAGCACAGCTCATCAAAAAGGCACAGAATTCTACACTGCTCCCTGTCTGTGAGGTGTTCACTGACTCCTGCTGTAAAGTTTCAAAAAAATTAAACTTTCCTTTTTTTTTTTACTTTAAAGGAATATATACAAATATTCTTTCTTCCATATACAGAATAGTGGGGTTTTTTCCTTGACAGAAACAAAACGGGAAATACTTTGTGCATATGCATATAAATAGGGACCTACCGAAATCATGGCAGAACTGGGCTGTGTGGTAGCTCCATTAATCCTGCAAGTTCCCCTGTGTACCCCTCCTATTGCTGACTGGCTAAGTGGCCCCTGCTGCCCTGTTGCTTGCTGCTGAGCAGCTGAGGCGCAAAAATGGTGCCATATTTAAAACCACAGTTTTTTGCCTCCCTGCCAATCAGAAGCAAGCAGAGGGGCCCCTCTGCCAATAGTTGGGGAAGGGGAGGGGGGGTACAGGGCAAACTGAAAGATTAAAGGAGCTGCTGCCCAGCCAACTTCCACCATGAATTCAGTAGGTCTCTACATATAAATACACTTTATACATAAACAAATGTATATAACCTCTTAATCTAAAGATAATTCCAGAATACTTTACAAATTACATCTATTAAAATTATTTGCGAGTGTTATGAAATTGTCTATGGTTGGAATCAAACCATGTATAACACACAAAAACTACAATACAGGAAATGAGGAAAATCCTATCCCTTTTAAACCAAAGTAGACAAAGTATTAGGGAAAATGTAATTACTCAAATAGGAATCTGGCAATCCCATGTGGACACAGGTACATATATTTCTGTTTCTTAATCTCCATTAAAATTTTACAACTAAAAATAAAAATAATAGGTTTCTAAGCCAACAAATTCTCCTTGGCATCAGTACAATAGAGCTACTAAGGATGTACCTGTCAAACTGCCTGAAGCATTTGATGAACTTTCTTACTATAGTTTAAAAATAGGGATAGATTGTGTGATAAACAGTTTCCCTACATTATCTGAAAGCTTTTCAGAAACTTTTAGATAAATATTTTATAAAAATGTAACTGGCTATGTAAAAAAACAAACAAACAAAGATTACAACAAATCAGCCATCTAATGTAAATGATATTTTGATGGTTGTACACCACAATATATATTTAAGTACAGATATAAAAGAAGCTGATTAACCCACATCATATAAATATCTGTGTCAAGACAGGAAAGGAAAACCATCTGTTAGAGTGTTTTTTTCCACCTTGTTTGTCAATATTATATTTTTGAAGGATGAAGACCTAATAGACTGCCTCCTTCAAAAACAAAAAAGGATGCGACACTGGGGAAAAGCGGTTTGCAATCTCATTAGTTTGACCACATTTGCTTCTATGTGACACTTGGAAGTATTGATGAAGTATAGAAATGCTTTATTTTGAAGAAATGCTGCACATAATTGATAATGTATAAGATGCTATTCTAATAAATACATCTCATTTCACACTGCGGCTGCTGAAAATAAATGGATAGTAAAATCTGGAGAATAAATTATTGTGATTTTAATTCTATCACATTAGATTTTAACAGCTTCAGCCTCAACATTTCATCTAACTCACTTATATTTCTTGTACGACTATTTTTTAACTCATTCTAACACAGATATTATTTTATTTAAATTCATTGACCTATGTCTGTATTGACTTTAACTCTGCAAAGTGGTAATGCATCTTCTACTGTTTTAGTCACAACCCATTTCACTTATTTGACTATTCTTCTAAGTGCTGCAGCAATGCAAAGGCTACCTTTGTTTCCTTAGTCCACTCTCACCTTCTTATGCCTTCTGTCCCATCTGCTTGGGAATGTGTCCCTTTTCTCGCATCCTTTTTCTAAAAATCCTTCCTTAATACACCCTTTCTTCTCTAAAGCCTTTCCATTTTTTATTTTTCCAGGACTCTTTTACTGACGTAGTCTTGAATCCTCAGCAGATGTTTGTGTCTAAATAACTGCCTGTCTTAAGTGTCCTTTGGGAACTTTGGTGTAGCAGTTGTCTCATGGTGCAGAACAGTGCTGAGCATAATGTTAGCACATAAATAGTAAAAAATGCTTCTGCTGTTACACTTGAATTGCAACATCCTTCTTTTCAGGAATCTGTAGAGCCCTGGAAAAAAATATATTTCTCCTTTTTTATGATGAAGCAGTTGAGCAACTACACAGCAAAAAAGATAGGCTGAATAGCAGCAGAGCCACTATATTTTGATGCGGTCATACTGAAAGATTACTATTTTCTTAGCACTGTATTGGTGGCATTTTTTCAGACTGTATTTAGAATTCAAAAGGGAAAAGCTGATCTTGTGATTACAGCACTTGACTGGGACTACAAAGAACTAGGTTCAAAATTTAGCTCTGCCACACACTTCTTACGTCACACCAAGCAACTCTCTTTGCGTCTCATCTCTCTTTCTGTAAAATGGAAATAGTATTTCTCTCTCTCAGCCTTTGTCTGTCCTTTTATGCTTTCCTATTCAAGACTTGCCCTATTAAAATCACTGGGACTATTTACAGTGTATTATGTTAGGCATGTATGCAAGCCAATGTTGTATTGGATTCTTAGACTGCAAGTCCTTTGGAGCAAGCACCATCCATTATATTTACATACAGCATCTAACAAAAGAACACAAATATCACTTGGGGTCTCCTGGCACAGTCATAATACAAACAGTAACAAAAAACTCTACTGGGATCAAACAGGCTCCAACTTGTTTTTTGTGGGGGTTTTGTTTTTGATAAAATACTCTTATTCAGTAAGAAAGCTAAATGATTTTCAGAAAATTATAAAATTGCTTTGTTAATTATCACCCACAAAACAATCCCTAGATCCCTAATGTGTTTACTTTGAGTGAGGGCTTGCTTAAAGTAAGGGGGATATATTTAGGGTAGAGACAGTATTGTTGGTACTCAGTTACAGAAAGAGGCAATAACAAGAACAAAAGATTAGGAGATTGAGCGAGGAAGAAGGAAAAAGACAGTAAATGAATGAACCCTAATGGATATAACGGAACATGGAAAGAAGGGCAGACACCTTGCAAGGAAGTCGGCAATAGTGTTGAAAAAAAGGCAAGAAGAGGACCAGGAAGAATTGGGTGTCTTTTTAGAAGAGCATGGGAAGATCAACTATGCCAAATTTGTCAAAACATAATTACAGACTTCCCTCATTTTATGCTGTACATGTATTCCTGGAAAACAGTGCATAACTCAATTTGCATAAAGGGAACCTACTTATAATGTAACAAATAGGGATATGTTCCAAGATCTCGACTGGACTGACCCCCAGACCCACTTTTCTATCACTTTTACAAGACAATTTTGGTACTCACCAACAGCAGACAGCATGAATGACTCATGCCCCCGGTGGCTGGGGGGGCACGGCAGCGGCAGGAGCACAGCGGCAGTAAGCAGGGGAGCTCCCAAAGCTGCCGATGGTGCTGTTGGTGGCGGGGGGAGGGCGAATGCCAGCCAAGGGTCGGCGACCACCCACAGCTGCCACCGGCAGTGTCAGCAGCGGCCAGCAGGGATTGCAGACTGCCTGCAGACACCACCAGTGGCGTTGGCAGCAGGGTGGCAAGTGGCGACTGCCCTGAGGCACCGTCAACAGTGTCAGCGGTGCTTTTTTGAAGAGGGTGCACTGCCATGCTCAGGGGGCGCATGTGCACCCATGTGCATCCCCTGCATGTTGCCCCTGGCAGACAGTGCACACAAGCACAGACCACTATCATAATGGGAATGGCAACTATAGCAACACATGAGACAATGAGCGAGGAGCACAGATCCACACAGGAGACTATACTTTGGTATGCGTCACTCCCACAATGCACCGCACAAAGCAGCTGACTGCGGCCTTCCACCACACCGATCGCATAAGAATGAATTTACCTTGCATATAACAAATATTTGAAATAAAAAGGGTCATCGCATAAGAGCGAATTCGCACAAAGAAAACTCGCATAAAGCGGGGGAAACCTGTATAATATATTCCTACTTAACCAAACCTTAGGCTTCTAATACATATACAGTAATGCCAACTCTCATGAAAAAAATCACAAGCCTCCTGATTTCCAAATCAAATTAACTCTGACTCATGATCTCCTGAAAGAAAGATCAAATCTAGGAATTTTTTTTTTCTAGCGCATGTAGAGCACACTGATCTGGTAAGTCTGTGAAGGGGAAGGGGGAAAGGGAAGAGATGCGGGGGTGTAGATCGAGGCCCCCATGGTGAGGGAGGGAGTAGGGCAGGGGCTTGTCATGGGAGAGAGAGAGAGAGAGAGAGAGAGAGAGTGAGAGAGAGAGAGACTCCCAAGCCACAGCCCCCCAGCCCTGCCACTGTGCCTCACTCTTGACCCACAGTACCCTGTATCCTGCCAGGGTGGGCAGGGACCACCCCCCTTACCCAGGCTCCAAACCCCACACACCCCCACAGCTCCTCACACCTTCACAAATACCCGCCCCCCGCATACACATACACTTCAAAAAGCATTTCATGCCAAATCTCTTGATTTTTAAGGGTCTGCCTCACGATTTTTGACACTGTGGGGCTGGCAATACTGCATATAAGCAGCCAGGTTGTCGTGGTTAATTATTTAGCCTTAACTTTCTGGTAAAGGTAAATTGCCCAAGGTAATGGAAGTGCTATGTGTTTAACGATTAATAGAAAAAATGGAATGTGACAGAGAATATCCGTGTATAGCCTTTATCTGGAATAATAATAACAACAACAGTAGTAAAAGAACTGTTGAAAGATTTTTCTTAAGCAGCAAACATTTTCTTATCAGGAAACACAATACATGAAACAGACAAAAAATGCCCATCTATAACAGTTCTGTCCTAAACATTTTCAATTTCTCCAATTCCTACCAAGGCTGAGCTATGTTAAAGCTTTTTGACTGCCTTTAGCATATTTACACTGGAATCCTGGTTAAAACATGTCTCTACTACACGTAGAGAAATTAATGCTTCTGTGGAAGAACATGGAAGGGACACGCCACAGGATCAGAAAAAGCACAGAAATGTATTTTTTTGGTACAAAATTAACTTTATAACAGAAACTGAAAAGACTTGCACTGTACCAGATCACACAAAAAACAGAACTATTTTTATAGTATTATTGGTAGTAGTATGATTATTAATACTACTACTAACAACAACAATAATAAACCTTTTGGTCTTAGCAAACCCCACATGACACAGTGGGCACGTCTACACGTGCAATTAATTTGCAGCAATAAACTCCAGCACAAGCCACACCAGAGTTTATTGTTTCCAGGAGCTGCGTTTGAAAGTGTGCCCAAGACCTCAGCACAGTGAGCCGTGTAGGAGCAGCCCCAGCTGGCACAGGGCCCGAGGGGGTCAGCCTGGCAGCCTGGAGCTGCTCCAACCCAGCTCAACAAGCTGCAGGGGAGATGGCTAGGGCACAAGGGTGCTCCAATGCAGGATAAGCTGGCAGGCAGCCCCCGCACTGAAGCACCCTCATGTCCCACCTAGCCCCGTCAGCATCTACATGTGAGCTGCTGCACACAAAAAAAACCACAGCAGGATAATACTTGAATTTACGAGTACTAACCTCCTGAGGAGTTTATTTGTTTCCTGCAACCTAATAGGGCCATACGTGTAAACGCCGGACGTTTCCTGCAGAGCGAATTAGGCAACTCTACAGTAAACCTCTCATGTAGACACACACACTGTGAGGAAGCTCATGAATTCTGAGCATGTGTGGTTGGCAATACTGAATACTTCTGAATTAACCACCTTAACCTGCTCAACCTGACAGCAAGGTTACTGTCCAACTGGTTAAGTAATAACTTTATGAATTTTATGATGAGATAACACCGGAAGCCTTTCCCTAATTAGAGATTTCAGAGATTACTTGGACCCACTTGTGGTCTGTGACCAAAACGTACCAGCCCTTTTGGTTCTTAGCAAAGATAAACTAAGCAAGGAAGGGAAACTAAATAAACAGAGAATGGCTCCATGTAAGAAAACATATGAATTGGGGGGGGGGGGGTGTTATTTTTCTATTGCAACTAGCTCTGGTCAGCATGAGAGTTGATTCTTTTGCTTTTCTGCATTAGGCAGATGCTTGTGTTGGGTTTGCCTCTGGATCTGCAAATTAATTATGACAATTTATATATATAATTACCATCCTCTAAATCAATGAAGAAATACTGGTTTGAATGAGGAAATAAACTAAGATAGGTGGACACCAATCAGAAGTCAATAAAAATCATGAGCCAAGGAACGAGGAAGTTATTTTTAGATTGAAAGAGTTCAAACTGGAGAACTAAAAGCTGATATATCATTTTTACACACCATCTAACACTAAGACAATTAATGAGGGTTCAAGCAGAAGACTAGGATTCAAAAGAACATAGTTCCTTCCACCATTCTGTGTTCTACCCAATTCAATAACTTCTACATCTTTTTGCCTCCTTATCTCCAACTTTTTTGTTCATCTTGATAGCTGGCACCATTGAGAATTGTGAGGAAGAGAAAGTTTTTTTATCTGAGCTTAGAAGACAAAATTATACCGTTGGGAAAGACTGTCAGAAACTAGTGGAATCATATATATTCAGAAATCTATAGGTGTTTCTAGTTCATCTTATCATATTCACAAACCTGAAAGTAAATTCCACAATGGGGTAAAAGTGTTACCTGCAGTCAAGTGCATTTTCAGCCTTTATTAGGTTTGTATTCACCACAGCAAAAAACCTTATCTGGAAATTTGGAGGGTGGGGAAAACAATAATTACTGTCTATTCCTTCTCTGATTTATTTTAAGTCTTAATATTGAGGTGCATTTTTTTTTAATTATTAAAAGTTTTACTTTACCTTTGGCAAGAGTCAAGATTGATAACTTAAACCAGTAGATAACTTTGAGCTCAGTAAATAAAGTATGGTAACTGCCATTTAGTAGCATTTAAGTTTTTAATTCTAATATTTATTATAAAATAAGCATTCTGAAATCAAAGAACTGACAAAAAAATTAGATAATATGGACAAAATTGCCTAATTCACAGCATATTCTAGCCAAACTAATCTGAAAATCTTACTTGATGCAGCTGCATGGTAGGATGGAAAAAGATGGTTATGTTACAATCTTGCATTTGATAATCTAGCCCTTTTAACAGCTCTGTTTTTTGTCTTATTTCTTTTAGGCTTCATACATTTAAGTGAAGTCCCAGAAGCCTTAAGCCTTTAAGTCAAGTCCCAGAAGTGAAGTGAGCTCAGAATTTCACAGGATCATGTCCTATCTGAACTGGGATTTCACAAACCCAAGAAAAGTCAGAAGACTGTGAGATGGTTCTTTATAGAAACTGTGTTAGCAGGATTTCTAAGGATATTTCTAAGTACATACTAATTCTCCTCTTAACTTTGTCTGTAACCAAAAGCTTTCATAATATTACCAGCCTCATCCAGGAAATTATACTGCAGTTAGTTTTATGTCTGCATTTTTTCATTACAAAATCTCCTTGTAATTAAAATCTATTTTAGGAGCAACTGAACTGGACCTGTATTTTGCTAGTGACTAACTGAAGCTGTTTCCAAGAAAGCTCTCCTGCCTCTCCTCATTATTGAAATAGGTGAAAAGTAGGTGGATGAAACAGATTAATTGCTAGGATATAAATTTTACTGCATTGTTTTCATCCTCAATCATTATACTACACTTGATTTACATTCAACAGTTATTAAAACTAATAATATACTTCTCCCATATTATCTGCATCATCACTCATTTTAATATACATGTATATGTATTTTTAAATGCAAAATTATAACATTCTTTTTATGAAATGCCACTTTTGGTTCTGTTAAGTATAATGAAAAATGGTAATATAGAGATCTATAAGTGTTTGATATTCAGTATGACTCATCTCACAGCCACATAATAATAATAATTTTGTATTTAGCTGCAGACAAAATTTGAACCACTACTATGCCTAAATCTACTTTTTATCTTCCGAAGAAAAAAATCAAATTTTCAATTCCTCCATGAAAAATAAAATAACTTAAATGTTTAAGATATGGTAACCACTTCAAATATTCCGCTGTATCAGTGACATCATTTTGAAACAAAGCAGGTTTAGAACTTTTTGCAATTTGGAGATGTGTGTAATAGTAGTAATGAAAATGTTTATTTACAAAAGCATGTAAAAATGATACATGTAAAAATGAGTCTTTAAAACATTTCTAAAAATAACTAACTTGTCATGTGGCATAAAACATCATTCATGATACTGAACTAAAAATTATGTAGATCATTGTTTTGAATGGCTTACCTAAAATTTGGCTCTGACACAAATGTGATATCTTATATATTTTTTTCTTAGTAGGAATATGGGACAACTTCATAATCTGCACCCCGAACAAGGAACAATAAAATATTAATTACAATTAATATTATTTTACATTTAGTAGAATGCTTTTCACCAAGTATTACAGGTCTTTAAGAGTGATGCAAACATTGCTTAAATTATCTTCAACACCTTTGTAAAATAATTTAGTAGTATTCAGCTACAAAACAAGGTTAGCCAGATTCAAACAGATTACATTAACCTCTTTTGCCCTTCCTCCCATCTACAGACTGCAGCTGTGTTCTTTGTACACCATATATTTCACAAGGAAAATAGTGTGCTAAAACTAACTGGTACTTACATCAAGGTTGAATTTGATCAGTATGGATCTCCTATTTTCTTAGACCACTCAACACTTAGCATGAAACAAATGTAATGCCTATTTCAAACGTTCTACACTAGGCAAAAGCTTAATGAACATTTGTTCTGAAAAATACTGAAGCCCTGTTACCAGGTCTCTGAAAGGGTCTTCAAATTAACAAATATCAGAGAAAAGCAAATAATTTAGGAAAAAAGGCAGTTACTAAAAGTAGTTCTTGCTGGATCAGATTAAAAAAATGAAGTTTCCATTAAAGGGAAATATTGGATATTCTTGCATCATCTTTTCCCCCCTCCTGAATTAAAACAAACAAAAACTTGAAATATCAAAAACTTCCTTCTGACCAAAAAGTTTCCAGAAATTTCAAATACAGAAATACCAACATTTTATTTTTTTCCACTTTTCTGTATGAAGCAAAATTTTCTGACATTCCCAAATGGATGCGTTTTGGATGCCATTCCAGTAACTCAACCACAGGCAGAACAGTGACATCTCGGGAAATTTTGTATGTCAATGGAGCAGAACCAAAAGCAAACTCATTAAAGACCAGACCCAAGGCGTCCTTTAGGTATCTACAAATGAATGCTTTGCCCCATTTTCAGGAACCGCTCCACTAGAAACCAAAGCATTCATATGAAGAAATTGATGAGACCCTGAAAAAGATGTCTCCCCACAAAATACATCCCTGCTCACCAGCATGCTCTGCTAAGCCTGCAGCTCAGAAACAGCTGAGCATGAAGGAGAGCAGAACAGAGGGAGGCCTATCCTATTCTGAGATTCAAGAAATATGATCACCTTAATCATAAGATCCACACCCCCAATTCAAATGAAGCATCACAGAAGCTCAAGTAAATGGAGAGTTATGTTTTAACGCATCCAGAAACAAAATTATTTTATTTAACTTCAGTTCCAGCCATTGCAACACATTTCATTTGAGCTTTTCTCCAGTTAAAACTTAAACTTTAAACAAAATCTCATTTTCCAATGGAAAAAAAAAATTCTAAAATGTTGACCATTCTTGGTCATTGTACAATATACTGTAACAAAGAGCCCCAGCCTCTCTGTTACTTACAGAGTGAAGCAGCCTAGCAAGGGAGCTCTGTGGGCAGGCAGGGTGCTGCAGCTGCAGGTTGCCAGGGTGAATGGCTAACGAGGTAATTGGCCAGCACCTACAGCCAGTCAGATGACCAGATGCAGGTGTGCGGGCCAGGAGCAACCCAAGCCCTTTTCCGTGCTGCACGCGGGCTGTGGCCAGCACCCCGGGCACGCCGGGTCGGAGAGGGAAGGCCGTCGAGCTGGAATTAGACACAAATGCGTAGTGGTAGTTTTAAAGATTGTTTACTTACACCGAGATGGCAGTGGTGCAGGCTGGAAAGCTTGCTTGAGTTGCGGTTACAGACAGAAAAGAAAACAAAACTCAAACCTGCAGGGCACGAGGGTACGTCGCAAAGGGTTCCGGCGACGGGAAGATATAAAATACGAGGGTACGTCACAATGGGTTTCGGCGATGGGAAAATAAACCTGCAGGACTCGAACCCGGGTAGAAGAGCTCTGAGATCGGTCAAGGATTCACACGAAGTTTGCTAGGCTCCGTGGGCCCTTCTGCTCCACACGAAGTTTGCTAGGCTCCGTGGGTCCGGTTCTTTTGCGCGCGGGAAGGCATACGTCTGGACTGCACTTGGCGACGGGGAGAGGCTAGAGGTTGATCAGACCTCTGTTGCCTGCTTTAAATGCACTGGGTCCATAAGGATCCGCAGCGCTTAGAGATCTTCACACAGCGTGAAGTCTCCTCCTCCCTTGTTCGTGGAGTCCTCCAACTTGGGCGGAAACCACTCAAGCCTTTTATACGGCTAGCAAGCCAATCACTAGCCGCCACATGTGAATAATTTAGAACTGGCCAATAATGGGACTCGAATTAGCATACAAATGGCGGGAACTCTTTGCAACGAGCATTTCTGTGCTGCAACAAAGAAATGCACCCTGCAAAGAAAGCTTCAAATTGGCGGGAAATTCTCCCTTGCACCGGGGTTCTCTTTTGCAGCAGAAAACTCCACCGTGCAAAGAAGCTATAATTTAGCGGGAACAATTTAGCAGTGCCGAAGCACACAAAAACAAAAATCACACACTTTGGGTTGTGACAGCAGGCAGCACCAGGGGAGCATTTAAGCCCAGGGCTGGGGCTAGCAGGGGTGCTCTCTCCCTGGCTGCCACCGAGGAAGGAGTGCCTGCCCAGGGGACCACAGGATGCTAAGTAAGTAAGGGCTTATACTCATACAGGGGCAGAAGGCTGCTATATGCTGATATTTCTGTTATAGCCTGGGGCTTATGTTTATGTTGGGGAAAACCAGTGGTTTGTGGAAGAGGCTATAGGGGAGGTGGAGGCCTCACTGGTGTCCAGACGGGCAGGCTCAAGGCTTGAGTGCTAAGTGAGCCACAGAGGGGCCCAGCACCAGCAAGGGCGCATGCACAGAGGGGCCAGGGGCACATTATACAGGATCAGAACAGATGAGGGAAGCTAGTGTCTCAAAGCCAGGTCCTATCCAGTGGAACTAGGCTGATAGGCCTAATTAGATTGAAGGGGTAGAAGCCGAGGGGGCTGAGGCCTCAACAAAGGGACATCCTACTGGTAACACCCACAAGGCATGCGGTGTAGTAAAGAGGAGGTTACAGAGCCACACAGTTGGCCCATAAGGCTCTGGGTGCCCAACTGGGCACTGTAGAGCATACAGGCCCAGCCAGAAGCTTGAGAGCAGTGGAACCAAGTTTGAGCAAAGGCCTGGGGGCAGCCTCCTTATATTTTTTTTTAAGATGCTTTAAAAAAAACACAACTGTGTATAAAGTTAGCTTTAATTTAAGTTAAAGCTCAAAGATATCATCATGGAATAGGGATTATAACTTCTAATTATATACTGTTTGAGACAATATATTCATGCAACCTTTTCAGAAATTTTATAAATAGGTCACAACAGGCCATGAACTATATTAGGGGCCCAGTCTTATGGGGCTCCCAGAGGCTCCTCTATAGATTAGGAAAGATTGAAGAGAACCACTCTACCCAATGGGACTCTGTGCTCAGTCTAGAAGATCCCATTAAGCCATCCCTGTGACGTTTAGTTTTAGTTCTCAGACTGTGGATTTAAGTCTTCAGAGATCATAGGCAGGCAAGGTTCTTTGGGTAGATGTGAAATCATTTATTAGACCAACTAAATAGTTCTTGGGTACAAACACCCTTCTTCAGGCATAGGGAGAGTTTGCTGTCTCCAGAGAGAACATCCTTCTTAACAGCAGTATAGGGAGATGAGATAACAGACCTGATTACCCACCCATCAGCCCTATTGTCTCTCTGCAAGCTTGTGTACACACAGTCAAGCCCTTACCTTTCTCTAAAAGTGCAAAGTTTCAAGAAGTTAAATGAATAAAGGATATCAAACAACAAGAATGCACTTTTTGTACAAAACAATGATTCAGCTGAGGTTTCCTGATCAGTGATTTAAATCAATTTAATTTAAATCAAATCCACCCTGCAATTAACCATAGGTCTTTTCCAACTAAGAACTGTTGTAGGGGAGATGCAGCTCTACACAACTCTCAGCTGACATTCCCTTGTTGTACCCAGGAGACAGAACTGCAAAATTTGCATTATAAAAATTATAAAACTGTACTAATTTTTGCCATTTGAGAATTTTGTCATCGGGACAGCTCCCACCGGTCTATCAGAGGCCAGATTATACATATACAAGACCCAGAATCTAGCATACAGTACCTTAGTATTAAAATGCATACATTTCAATAACATTTTCTTTGAAGATGTTATCTGCATTGAGCATACAGGCTGCATGGCCCTGTACTATACCAAATATGAAGAATTAAAATATATCCATTCTAATTGTGTATCAAATATTTTTAAAACAAAATTTAAAAGCACATTAGGCAAAGGACACAATCAACAGATAAAGAATATTTCAAAATTAATTTTATATTTAAAATTAATGCCACCTTCTTATACAAGTGCCACCACCAAATGAATATATAAAATTTTAAGGGCACAATTTGGTCCTGGCCCATGACTAGAATTCTTGCACATAACAGTAATACAACAAGATCATTTTTGTATTCCACACAATATTTATTTGCTGTGAGAAAAATATTGATACTGTTTGCAGGGCTAAACAATATCAGTTAAATGCATACTCAATTTAGAGCACATTATTTTATGAAAGCAACAGACACACAAATACCCCTTTTTTTAATTTCTAATCTTCTACATAAACCTTTATAGGAAAATTCACAATTCTTATTAGCACTAATGTCCAACAGAAAAGTTAAATGGTTCTGTAGCTGTCACAAGTCATTCAAATGGTTACAAATCCACTAATATAAAGGTCAAAATTATTTCAAACAGCTTATACAGTTTATGATATGCTAAAATACCTTAGTTACCAGCATTATAACGATAATACTTCCACTGTCAGTTACCTCACAGGGCAAAACAATTACAGATCACAAAACATTTATTATTTCCTGGGCCTAGAAAACCTAGCACTATTATTTTTGCAAAGTTTTTTTTTCTTTATTTCTGGATTCTGATGTGAAAAATTTTTTTTAATTTAAAATTAGAAATACTTTACTGAGATACTTGGGGATTTCTCCCAAACTTTCAACAAACTGGATGTTAAATATTATGCAATAATTATATAATCCACTGTCAGCTTTGACCTAATAAAAGTGTAAATAGGAAATAATTTAAGAAAGAAACTATAAAATAAAGCATGATGCAAAACACTAATTTAAAATTACTGAAAATTGAAATATATATTTCCTACAAAATATAACTTAAGTCTTTTTCTTGGAAGATGTTTGCCTTTCCCATTGTTTTTCTTCCTGCTGTTTCTGAATATGGGATGGAATACCCTGCAGTAAAGAACTCACTCATTTTGCATTAATACAAGCCATACATAAAATTTGCATTTGTGTAATGATTTTGCAAAGATATTTTAAGAATATAAAGCAATTTTACTGACAAACAGGTAGCAAGCAATGTGCTGAATTAATAACATTATGAAACTTCTCTTACCTCTGTTTCTGAAGAGTATGAATGCTCCAATTTACCTGTAGGAGGAGGAAAAAAAATTTTCAGATGGTTTAAAGAAAAAACAACAGCGAGCTCGAAACTAAACATTTAAGTCCCTTGCGTCTATTATACATTTTATTGAAATGTATAGTTATGCAATATAGATATCATATCACCAAATACATTAGGACTGGCATTTCACATTAAAAGAACAATATTTGTTCCAATAAAAAAATAAATAAATAAATAAATAAAATTACATTTTCTGTTGGAAAATGCAGATTGAACAGAATCAAATCCTTTCAAAGTAACCTAATTATTCTGTCAACGTTTTCAATAGGAACTTAAATCTTTCATTTTTATTTTATCATTTTGTCTTTAATATTACATGAAATGTTTGGCAATCAGCAGTAAATCTGAGATCATGCCCCTAAAGGAATTCACATATTCCAGATTTCTGTATCTCCCTCACTCAAACACACAGGGACTCCAATTATGCCTCCTCCCCTGATCATAAATAATATGAGAAACGGATGTAGAGAGAATCTACTATTGGCTATAGTAAACAAGAGCATGTTCAATCCAAACATAAGAACAAGATATATTTACATAGTTCCCCATTGTTTCTTCTCTTAAAACTATAAAAAACAGCAAATAAAATAATAAAAGTACTATTACCTTCCCATTTACTTTTATATATTAAGACTTTTGGTCATGCTCAGCTAGTTAGTCTAGGGAGCGATCCTCAATGCACAAACTAATTCTATTTCATCTCGGAGGAAAGGCAGCAAGAGGGCACAGCAGCCCCCCCGCCCGCAGCTCTCCAGGGATCTAGCAGATCTCCTGAGGCTAAAAAGACAGGCCTACAAAGGATGGGATTCACCTCCAAGGAGGAATATTCTGCACTGGTCCAGTCCTGCAGGGAGCAAACCAGGAAAGCCAAGGCTGAAACTGAACTCCAACTAGCTTCAACTAAAAGGGACAATAAAAAGTCCTTTTTCATATGTGGGGAGCCAGAGGAAAAGCAAGGGCAACATTGAACCCCTCCTAAACCGGATGGGATAACTGACAGCTGATGCCCAGGAAAAAGCCAACCTATTAAATGGGTACTCTGCATCGGTCTTCCATCAGTCCCATGGGACGCCCATGCCCACTATGGGACAGGGAGGTCTGGGTGAGGGAGATCCCCTGCCCTCCATCAATGCTGTCCTTGTGAAGGAACACCTTGAGAGGCTGGATACCTTCAAGTCACCTGGCCCTGACAATCTACACCCTGAGGTACTCAAGGAGCTGGCGAGCATCATAGCCCAGCCCCTGTCACGGATCTTTGAGAACTCCTGGCGCTCTCATGTAGTGCCCAAAGACTGGAAGAAGGCCAACGTGGTGCCTATCTTCAAGAAAGGGAGGAAAGTGGACCCGGCAAACTACAGGACCATCAGCCTGACCTCTATCCTGGGGAAGGTCTTAGAAAAAATGGCGGAGAGCTGGACTCGATCTTCTGAGGTCCCTTCCAGCCCTAATGTCTATGAAATCTAAGCATATAAAATAAAGCGACAGAATCCACCAACATAATGGGAGAAAAAAAATTCTTAATCCTTCCTAAGGACATAGTAATTGAATTCAAATCCAGGGTCTTCTTGCCAACTTCCAGAAGCAGCTCAGTGGATCTTAAGAACACTATATGAATCAGCCTCTTTACATGCAACTGGATATGGTACAGAGCAGTTATTACATTAGGACTATCCACCTGCAAATGGCCAGGGGCCAGATACCCTGCTAGCCACACCAGTGGTAGCTGCACATTGCATGAGCCACACCAGTGTGAGCCACAGGTCCCCCCAGGCACCTAAGTGCTTCCCCCTTAGCTACATCACATGCATTCAGACCCATCTTAAGTTCCTAGCCACCCTAGACAGCCACTGGGCCATGGGCTCCAGTGCACAGGCTGTGCCACACCTCTCTGTCCCATCCTGTCCAATGGGGTGGAAGTAGGAAGCAGAAGCCAAATCAGGGAAAGGGAGCCCAGAGCCCCCAACTCCTATTGCAGCCAAAACCATGGAGTGGCAGCCAGGTGCGAGCCTAGGGGCCACAAAAAATAACTCCTTGCAGGTTGTATGCAGCCCACAGGCCACCAATTGGACAGACCTGCCCTGTACCCTCAACTACTACTTTTCTTATAACCATGCTCAGTGCCAAGAATTCAGAAAAAATAGATCTGTGACTTCTGCAGAAAATGTAGGAACAGAAGGAAAACTTCATTATGCCCCATCAGAATTTTCCTACAGTTTTTCCAATAAAAAGGAAAATCATGGGTTTTGCTTCACTGTATCCCCTAATAACTCACTGCTGTTGCGCCCCAGCTTCTCACAAGTGTCTCTCTCTCTGGTGCCATTACTCCTCCTCCTACTGGAGAAACAAGTTTCGTAACAGAGGGCACTTCTACACAAAGCGCCTGATGAGAATAATCTAATGTGATGGACAGGAATGAAACTTAACTGGCTGAACAAAAACCCAACCAATCAGAGGGCCAAAACAATTTCAAGGACATGGCAGAAGGACAGAATTACAAAATATGTGCTCTAGGCACTATGTTCCTGTAGCTATGAAGTGCATGCATTTTGTAATCTCTCTGTTGAAGTCAATGCTGCTCTTTTCTTGGACATCAACTTCTCTGAGATCCTTTGACTTGCATGATTTTCAGCTATTTAGGCTGTTGTGCCACTAAAGGGAAAAGAAACAGGAGTACCTACATGTTACCAACATGACAGTCCATCTCTGTGCATCCTTCATCAGAAAATAGTAGGACCCTACATGATCTCAACACACTCATCCCCCCCTTCCTCAATTACAATGCCACTCCATTAACTGATGCAATCCTTGTTAAATTGTGCCTAAGTGGGGTTGACTTTTCATTTGCACTCCAAGTAACACTGTATGCATTATTTAATAAGAGACTATTAGTATATAAGTAGCCTTATTTATTGGGATCATTACTGCCCTTCATCCTGCGTAGCCCATCTAGGAATCCACGGACAGTAAAGGCTGGGCATCGCCAAAAGAGACTATATTCTATTGTGCATCAACATTAATTTGTCACAAGTTCAAAGAAATTTTATCAAGTTTTTGAAAAAAAGACCACTAAGTTGAGATCTATTTCCTGATATTTTTAAACATTTACCAATACTGCACATACTTTAGACCTTCTACCATAAACAAAGGCTTATCAAAAGCATGTCAAGCTGACTTGCTATGGATAATTTAACAGACATACAGAATCTGCTTCCTACTTTGCTGATTCAACACCCATGAAAATAAACTGTGCTTGTTACTAAACTACCATATTTACCCAAATTCAAGATGACCCTGAATTTAACACAACCCCCCAGTAATTAGATGCTATGCGTGGAAAATTTATAAATGTATTACCACATATAGAATTTTAATCATTGGAGGACCATCTTAAATACATCTCCACAACAGGAAGGAAAGCAGTGTGTGCTGTATTGATAGAGACAGGCAGTAGGGGACATGCATCTTGCACCCTTGTCCCCCTCCAACTTACCTCCCCTTGTGCCTGCCCCCCCCAGCCCCAAGCCTTCGCCCCCTTTTCTATCTCTACCCCAACAACTTCCGACTCTCATCCGCCCCTGCCCCCACCACTTCTCCTTGCTCCGAGGCTGGCAGGCTCCATTCCCACTCCAGCCTGGGACAGAGCACAGCCTCAGCCCAGCCCCACAGCAGCAGCATGGAACTGGCTCTGCTGCTATGGAGCTGAGCTGGGGCTGTGCTCTGTGCCCCAGGCTGGAGTGGGAACCAGGCCTACTGGTGCTGGAGCAAAGGGGAGGGGAGGGACTTGGAGGTGGGAAGAGACCAGGGGAAGGGAGGGAGGACAAGGTGGAGGGGCAAAAGCAGCAGTGGGGGCAGGGGAGGGCCTGAGGCTGCAGGATGGGGCTAGACAGGAGTGCAGAGGTCACAAAGGGGTTACTACCTGAGGCAGGGAAAACCTTACCTTGGAATCAAGTAAATAAAGTTGTTACTTTGCCTATTGAAAAGATTAACCATACCATATTTTCTCACATACCACATGCCCCCAAATGAGAACACCCTGTTTTTGTGAAGACAGAATGAAGAAAAAAAGATCTTTCCAGATTTATGGTCACAAATAGCAGTGACAGAGACTACTCCTCAGCTCCCCTGCTGTCCCTTTCCTACTCATGCAAAAGGTACCCCTTTCACAGCTAAACATTCAGCAGTTCCTAGCTGCTCAAGCACTAGCTGAAACTGTAACTTCTGCTGACGAGTGGATACCATGGATGGATCTAAGATTTTGAGAGAGAGCTAAAAACAGTCTTCAGGGCTGTAAAATAGGAAGAGAGACCACAAGTAGCTAACAGATGGCAAAATTGCTGCAAAAAGTATACCTTGATTAATGAAACATTAAAACATTAAGAAGCAGAGATAGTCATCAACACCTGCAGAGTGAAAAATAATTGGCAGGAATCAGGTAGATTATAATGACCCATGAAATCAAATTACTCCATCTGCACTTCCTGAATAGAAATGCTACTCCTGCTGCCAGCCAGCTGTTTTTAAACTTTGGGTAGAGCAGGAACAAAGCAGAGTTTAGCTGCACCACTTCCCCTGGTCCCTGAGCTGCCCCTCCCCCTCCATGCTGCTACTGAAGGAAAGAGAGGGGCAGAGGTGGAGGGAGTAGCAGCCATTTTACAGCATCTCCATGCATTCATTCTGGACAGAAAATCAGCTTCTTCACTTAAAATACACACACCCCAATTTTGGAAAGCTAAGTTTTAGGAAAAAGTGGGGTGTAGTAGGTGAGTAAAATATGGTACCAAGTAAGAGTAGGAGACATCCAAATATCATTAAAAAAATTCACCGTCAAATTGAATTGTGTCCAATATAAATTATATGCACAACATTGTCTTCTAAACTGGAAGGCATAACTAAAGAGTTTCTTAAAAAGACATCTTTTAGATAGCGTATTAATCTTGTCACAGACAAGTATGATTCCAATTGAATCAAGGACTTATAAAAACATTTTATGCTCAAAACACTAACACATGCTAAATTATTACATTTAGTATATATATAGAGCACATTCTCACTGGAAAAATCCCTTTGCGTTTTCTTATGTTAAGATATGGGATGGTACCAATAGGAGACTTAAATTTTCCAGACACCTGCTGGAAGAACAAGGCAGCCAGACATAAAATGTCAAGCCAATTTCTAATTTGTGTGGAGGACAACTTTCTGTTCCAGAGAGTAGAAAATACAACTAGGGGATTATCCATCTTGGATCTTATCCTGATCAACAAAGATAACTGGTGGATGATGTGAAGGTGATGGGTAATTCAGGAGGAACCAATCACGATGCAATAAAATTTGAGATCCTGAGGCAGGGAAAGCATAAAGTCAGCAAAATTAGGACACTAGGTTTCAAAAAAGTAGATTTCATCCAACTCAGAGCATGGTGTCGTGGGAGGATAGACTGATGTTTAAAGGCACCACAAAGGACTAAGAGCTTAACAGGCACAGTATTAGAAGCCCAACAAAAAACTGTTCCAAGACAATGGAAGCACAAGAAGAATGACAAGAGACCAATGTGGCTGTACAAGGAGCTTCTAAAATACCACAAATGCAACAGCAAGGCATACAGGCAATGGAGGAATAGGCAGGTCACCAAGGACATCTACCAAGAAATGGGAAGAACATGCAGGGACAAAATCAAGAAGTCAAAGATAAAGAATGAGCTGCAACTGGCAAAGGAGGTTAAGGACAAGAAGAAGAAATTCTATAAGTATGTTGGCCAGAAAAGAAGGACCCAGGAAGTTGTGGGTCTGCCATTAACAAGCCTGGGAGAACTCCTAATCCAAAATACAAAGCAGATGGAAGTATTCAACAGCTACTTTGCCTCAGTCTTCTCAAAAAATTAGGTTGCAGTCAGACACCTAATAGGGATTATCTGGATAGGGAAGGGGGCAAGCTGAGGGAGGAGATAATAAAAGAGATATCCAGAACGCTTTAGTTGGGTCTGAATGAATTCAAGTCAGCAAGGCCGATGAGCTTCATCCCAGGGTCCTGAAGGAACTGGCAGAGAGGATCTCGGAGCCCTTGGCAATCTCCCACATACCACGCAGTGTCCCTTCTTTTAAACAAAAAAAGGCAAGAAGGAGGACCCTAGGAACTTATGGACTGGCTAGCCTCACCTCAATACCTGGAAAGTTTCATAGTTGGTAGGGTCGGAAGGGACCTGAGCAGATCATCAAGTCTGATCCCCTGCTATGGCAGGAAAGAGTACTGGGGTCAAAGTACCCCAGCAAGGTGTTCATCTAACCTCCTCTTAAAGACCCCCAGGGTAGGAGCCAGCACCACTTCTCTTGAAAGTTGGTTCCAGCTCCTAGCCGCCCTGACAGTGAAGTGCCTCCTGATGTCTAGCCTGAATCTACCCTCTGTCAGCTTGTGACCATTATTTCTAGTCACTCCTGGTAGGGCTCGGGGGAACAAGGACTCCCCCAATGCCTGCTGGTCCCCACTGACTAGTTTGTAAATGGCCACTAGAACCCCACCTCAGCCTTCTCTTGTGAAGGCTGAACAGGTTCAGGTCCCTTAGCCTCTCCTTGTAGGGTCTGCCCTGCTGACCCCTGATCATGCGAGTGGCCCTCCTCTGGACCCTCTTCATGTTGTCCACATCCCTCCTGAAGTGCAGCGCCCAAAACTGGACGCAGTACTCCAACTGCGGCCTGACCAGTGTCGCATAGAGGGGGAGGATCACCTCCTTGGACCTGTTTCAGATACATCTGTGGATGCATGACAAGGTACGGTTGGCCTTCCTGACCGCGTCCCCACACTGTCAACCCATATTCATTTTGGCATCAATAATGATTCCAAGATCCTTTTCTGCCTCTGCACTGACTACAGGGGAGTTGCCCAGCCTGTAGGTATGCTGCTTGTTCTCCCCTCCCCCAACAGGCATAGTACCTTTCACTTTAAACCCATCCTGTTCTCATCCACCCACCCCTGTAACCTGTCTAGGTCCGATTGCAACCTATTCCTCTTTTCCAGTGTGCCCACTTCCCCCCCACATCTTTGTGTTGTCTGCAAATTTGAACAGGCTGCTTTTTACCCCCTCGTCCAAGTCGCTGATGAAGATGCTGAACAGTGCAGGCCCAAGGACCAAGCCCTGCGGAACCCCACTGCCCATATCCCTCCAGATCAAAAATGACCAATCCACCACCACTCTCTGGGTGCGCCCCTCCAGCCAGTGAGTGACCCATTTGACTGTGTAGGTGTTGATGCCATAGTCCCCTAGTTTTTTAATGAGAATGGGGTGAGAGACAGTGTCGAAGGCTTTCCTAAAGTCCAGAAAGACTACATTCACTGCTACACCTGCATCTAAGGATTTTGTGACCTGGTCATAGAAGGCCACCAGGTTGGTCTGACAGGACCTGCCTCTAATGAACCCTTGTTGGTTGCCCCTAAGCATAGTCTCCCTTGCTAGCCCCTCATGGACATGCACCAGGATAATTTTCTCAAAAAGCTTCCCTAGGACCAGGGTAAGACTAATGGATCTATAGTTTCCTGGGTCCTCCTTCCTCCCTTTTTTGAAAATGGGAACCACATTGGTCCTTTTCCAGTCCTCCAGCACATCGCCAGAGCACCATAAGCTTGTAAAGCTGTCCATTTTTGAGTCTGCTGCAGAGCATGCAGAGGACCCTTCCCCCACCCCCCCAGTTTGGCGACTCGTGCCTCTTGGGTCTGGTGGGGCACCTGGGGTCCCCCTGTGGCTGATCACTGAGCTGGGGGGATGCAGAAGGGGTGGACCCCCGTGTGCTCAGCAGTAGATCCAGAAGTAGACTGGAAGTACTTTTGGTCCACTTCCAGGTCCACCACCGGGCATGCATTCCCCCTTCCCCCCACGCTCCTGTGTGACATTCCATCGACCCCACCATCACAGCATTCATGAGCCATGCCTGGTACCTTGAGGCATGTAGAAAAAACATTTAAAGCTGTGTCTATGGCCGAAGCACTAATTCTCCAAATTGGCATCGAATTTGCATATTCAGTTTTGACCGAATCGAATTGGGACAGTGATCTGAATCAATGAATCAAATCACTGTCCCCCATGGGATTACCTCCCTTGGGATTGGAGGATCGTTTCCTGAAGGAATGACCACTCTTCTTGGACACCCGACTCCTCTCCCCTCCGGGACCTCAGGGTCTCCCCGACTATTCTCCTTACCTCATTGAAATCCGCACTCCTGAAGTCCAGGGCTGCTGCTGGACCATATCCTAAATTACTGGACCATATCCTAAGGAAGGCCATTTTTAAGCACTTGTAGGAGGAAAGGCTGATCACAAGGAGTCAGTATGGATTTATATGAAACAAATCATGTCAAACAAACCTGATCCGCTTCTTTGACAAAGTAACTACTTGGGTGGATGAAGGGCATGCTATAGATATAGTGTATCTTGATTCAGCAAGGCTTGTGACAAGGTACCACATGACCTTCTCATAAACAAACTGGAGAAATACGGGCTGGATAAAACTACTACAAAGTGGACAGATAACTGGCTCAATAGCTGTAAGCAAAGGGTAATTATTAATGGGTCCATATCAGAATGGCACAAGGTTTCAGGTGGAATTCAACAGGAAACTGTCCTGCACCCAATGCAGTTCAACACATTTATAAACTATTTGGATGCTGGCACAGAAATATTCTTGAGCAAGTTTGTGGATGATACAAAACTGGGAAGGATTGTAAACACATTGGAGGATGCAGGCACAATTCAGAAGCATCTCCACAGACTGGAAAGTTGGGCTAGAGCTAACAGGATGAAGTTCAATGCAAACAAATGCAAGGTGCTACACTTCTGAAAGAATACTCAAAAACACAAAATGGGGGACACCTGGCTGGATAACAGCTGTATGGAAAAGGACTTGAGAGTCTTGGTAGACCACATACTCAATACAAGTCTGCAGTGCAATGCAGGCATAAAGAAGGCAAATGCAGTTTTGGGCTGCATCAATAGAAGCATTAGGTGCAAGAAAGAAGGTGATATAGTGCCTTTCTACTGGGCACTTTTGGCCTCATCCGAAGGACTTTGTGCAATCCTGGGCTCCATCTTTTAAAAAGGATGTGGAGAAATTGGAGAAGGCAACAAAGATGACCAAGGGCTTGGAAAGCAGGTCATGTGAGGAGAGGCTGAAGGACATAGGGATGATCAGCTTGTGGAAATGGTGCTTAAGAGGGGATATGATAGCAGTCTTCAAATACTTGAAGGGCTGCCAATAAAAAGAGGGAAAGCGCCTTTTCTCTCTTACTGCAGAGAGAAGAATGCAGACTAATGGCTTGAAGCTGCAGCAAAGTAAATTTAATTAGATATCTGGAGAAACTTTGTCACTGTTAGAATAAATCAGTGGAAGAGACTGCCTAGGGAAGTTGTGGACTCTATCACTCGAGGAGTTCAAGAAGAGGTTGCTACTGGTTGGGGATGATCTACGCATAGCTATGCCTATGTTCTACCATGGGTATTTCCCATGCTTCTGGGCTTTACTGGTCGCTCCCGCCCATCCCCCATTTTCTGCTACATGTGTCAGGGTGTTTTTAAGCCTCCTCTGAGGCATTGGGTGCTGGCTACATCCAAGGCTGAAGACTTCAACTGGGGTGTGCTGATTCTCCTGCTAGAAGCAAAGCCAGAAGTTCCTGGCTATAGGGTCTTGCCCCTCTGCTCAGAGTCAGACCAATTGCTATATTTGGGGTCAGGAAGCAATTTTATCCCATGGTCAGATTGGTACAGACTGTGCGGGTTTTTGTCGTCTTCTGTAGCAGGGGGAATGGCCCTCTACCTGGGACCTTTGAGCATATATAGACAGCATTTTAAAGAAGCAGGACATTGGCTGCCATGGCTCCCCTGCTTTACTTGTGGCAGGTTAGGCTGTTAGGTTTATGTTGTGTCAGGGTTGAGGGTAGTCGCACATAGAGTTTAGATCAACAGTTACCAATACGGTGCCCGCAGGCACCATGGCAGCCCCCGAGGTTTATTCAGGTGCCCACACGCATTTTCATGATCAGTAAAATCATTACTCCAACAAAAAATGCTGTCACTGCCGATTCAACTCAGAACAGCAACACTTCAAAAAATTTTTCGCAGGCTATACACAACAGCCGCCAAAATGAGACTGAGTCAGTCTGACTGATGCAGTGACGCTTACTACTCCCTCCCCAAATGAAACTACACACACACACACACACACATATTCAGGAGTTACCTTGAGTCAGCCACAAGAAACCAACCGGCTAAATTCATATTGGTACCTGCTGCTTTTTCTTTTAAATTTGAATGTGCCCTTGGACACAAACATTGGGAACCCCTGGTTTAGATTATGGTGGTATGAGATGGTTTGGATAGGGATGATCCTGCCTCAGGCAGGGGCTCAACGTAGATGACCTCTTCCAGCCTTACTTCTCTATAAACTCTATCATTTAACATTGAATTTTATTAAAGTTACACAGTATTTTGCACACACTCAAGTAATAAGTATCCAAAGCAAATATTCATCCCCAAAATACTGAGAAAGGAAGATCTATCCATACAGATGCATTTGAAAAAAAATGCTTTCACAACAGAAAAAAGGAATTTTTAAATGTATAAGACTGAGTCATACACATTAGTTCTGCAGACAGAACACAGGACTGGAAGGGGTGTCCTGGTCCATTCACCCAGTATGCTGCTTTTGCAGGCATCTTGTACTCAAGGAATCCTCAGAACCACCACTTCCAACTCTCACACACAGCTACAAGGCACAGTTTCTAAAACATCAAAACCAGCATCTAACACGCCATAGATAAAAGCAGAAGAGACAAAGGCACTGGCAGATCCAGAGGGGTTGAGAATACACTCCCTCTTAGCTGTGCTGCCCATACACAGCAAGCTCTTAACTCACCAGCTTATCAGCACAGCTCTGGAGTCTAGGGCGGTGTGAATGCTGCCACTTCCCCCTCCCTATCCCATTTCCCACTGCTGAATTCAAGAAAACAATAAAAACAGAAAATAAAGACACATTTACAAGGATACAACCTGTGCAGTACAAAGAAGAGCTTCTTATTCTTTTTCTTTATTCAAATTAAAGAGCCCTATGTGCCCTATATTCAAAGGAACATAGTATGGGCTCAAAAGATCCTCAGCCAGTCATTCTCAACCTTTCTGGATGAGGCACCCCTTCATTGGACACTAAGCACCCCTCCATAACTTTTGTGAACTGAGCAGCACCCAAATTAAAAAAAACTAATGTATATATTACTTGACAGGAGCCAGGAAACACGGATAAGGGATTGTCTAGGCAGGGAAAAGCCTGAGCCTATTCTTATTGCTTCACATCTCATTTATCTCCTCAGACCTCACAGCACCCTCCAAGAAATCTGGCTGCATCCCAGGGTGCCCGAGCCTCTTTGTTAAGAATGACTGTGCTAGGCAAAAGGACCACAACCCACACTACAGAGGAAGGAGAAAAAGGTCTACAGTCCTTGTCAATCTGATCTTTCTAGCAACCAGTATGATCCAGAACAGAAAAGCAAGACCATCTAGCTAGAAACCTCCGAGTTTTCTGAGTGCTAGCAGGAGCATCAGCACACCTGAGTAAAAAACTCACAGCCTTGGTGGTGCCAATATCCCCAAAACACAGAAGCGAGTAGCATCCATGATGTTGGTGAAGGGAAAATTTTTCCTGAGTTCTGCACAAAATTAGCAGTCACCTACTATACCTGAGAGTTCCTTTGCCCCAAGATGGAAATTGCAAATACGTGATTTTATATATTACACAAAGACTGTTGAGCCGGACCTCTTTGTCCTATTACATCCCTTGCACAGCTCAATCTCAAAAGGATTTAGGTACTTTCAACTACCATGAACTCAATATATTTTGCATTGGATCATGAGGGAGTTGATGCAACAGCTCTCCAAAATTACTTAAGCTCTCTCAACTCATATGGACTCAGTGGAAGCATTCAAAGAATCATAGAAGATTAGTGTTGGAAGGGACCTCAAGGGGTCCAACCCCCTGCCCAAAGCAGGACCATCCCCAGCTAGATCATCCCACCCAAAGCTTTGTCTAGCCAAGTCTTAAAAACCTCCAAAGATGGAGATTCCACCACCTCTCTGGGTAACATGTTCCAGTGTTTTACTACCCTCTTAGGAACAAAATTCTTCCTAATATCCAACCTAAACTTCGCTTTCCGCAACTTCAGATCTTGTTCTGTCATCTGCCACCATTGAGAACAGTCTAGCTCCATCCTCCTTTGAATCCTGCAGCCCCATGGTGCTGCTGGGCTCTCCCATTTGTCCGCATCCTTTCTGTAGTGGGTGGCCCAAAACTGAACACAGTACTCCAGATGTGGCCTCACCAGTGCTGAATAGAGGGGAATAATCACTTCCCTGGACCTACTGGCAACACACCTGCCAATGCAGCCCAGTACACTGGTAGCGTTCCTGGCAAGAAGGGCACACTGCTGGCTCATATTCAGGTTACTGTCCACTGTGACCCCCAGGTCCTTTTCTAAGGAGCTGCTGCCAAGCCAGCCAGCCCCCAGCCTGTACTGGTGCATGGGACTGTTCCATCCTAAGTGCAGGACTTTGCACTTGTCCTTGTTGAACCTCATGAGATTCTTTTCGGCCCAATTCTCCCATCTGTGTAGGTCACTCTGAATCCTAGCCCTACCCTCCAGCATATCTACTACTCCCCTTGGTGTCATCTCCAAACTTACTGAGGGTGCACTCTATGCCATCTTCCAGGTCATTGATGAAGACATTGAACAAAACCAGCCCCAGGACTGACCCCTGGTGCATTCCACTTGATACTGGCTGCCAACTAGACACCGAGCCATTGATTATTCCCCTGTGAGCCTGATGCTCCAGCCAGTTTTCTATCCACCTTACAGTCCATTCATCCAGCCCGTACTTCTATAGCTTGCCTGTGAGAACGCTGCGGGAGACTGTATCAAAAGCCTTGCTAAAATCAAGGCAGACAAGGTTCTTTGGGTAAAAGCTCTGCAAGTATGAGTGATTCCATTTTCCCTTTGATGCATATCACCTTCCATTTACCAATATATAAGTTTCATCTACCATCCTACTGCCCATTCTGAAAAACAAGACAGCAGAATCTTGTCCCTACAGGGTCAGCTCTTCTAAACTGACACTGTTATACCACCAGGGCTTAAGTACACTAGGTCTTTTATGGTCCCATCACAAACTCCTTATTGCTGTTAAACGTTTCCCTTAAGCAAAGACTAATACTGACTGCAGCAGTAAGAAGCCAATGTTATTCAGTAAATACTATGAAAGACATTTAAAAGTTTGCTTTTGTTTTAGTGTTTTAAGACACAGGTGTACATTATTAGTGTTTCACAACTTCTTGAAGAAAAATCAATGCAAAATTTAGAGGATTTTTCACTTCAAGAAATCTCCATGAGAGAAACAGTAATTCATTCAGTTGCAATTATTAGTATTTTACCATTTGCCACCAGAAGAAACAATACGATTTCAGTACATCAAGCATTTATATAGAGTGACACACTTCAGAAGCTCAAGTGTTAGATTAATGTGAAAGGGTAAAAATAAATAATTATCTGCACATATAATCTCTGAGTGGCATACTTAATATAGTGCCCCCACCTTCTTTTTTAGTACTAAAAAAATGAGTCCAATTAATCAAAAAAATTATCCTTGCAGTGTGATTAATATGCAGGCCATTTCAGGGATTAACAGATCCTGTTTAAACTACATCAGATGGGAAACTTTCTACAAACAAAAACAACCATTTATCCAATCAAATGGAGAACAATGTGTTACATGATCACAGCACAGAATAACACCACATTTGAGAAAGATATTTGTAAAGAAGAGACTATGCTGTAGTTATAAAACCATATATGCTCCACTATTCCAAAGGAGACTAAAATAGAAAAGTTTATGCTTATGCCTTGACACCATAATTACATGGATATTGTCAACTACACAGAACTGCTGCAAGAAAAGTGCAATTTGTAGCTTCAGAACTTCTGCTTGGCCCCTTTTCACTTATCACCTCTTAACCTTAGGCCCTGATTCATCATTAAGTCATGCAGATGTGAGGATCTGCCACTATTAAGCTCACTGCAGGGACATACCTAAATATTAATCTCGGATTTTAAAGAATATTACATGTGCAAAAAGTAGCTAATCTTGAACTTGGAGTGCAAGATTATTTGCTAATTAAGAACTATAAGTGACATTCTGAAGGACTGTTATAACACAAGAACAAATCTAAAGTGGATAATTAGATTCAGAAGCATTCAAGTAAATTACAAATATTCTTCTGCTCTTCGCCAGTTCTAGCATAACTGCAGAATATTTCACACATACAAACCATAATGTTATAGATATATTATACATAGATAGGACAACATTCTGCAATGATTACAGTGGAACAAGTAATGAGCACAGCAGGTGTGGAACAAAATGCCTATACCACAACAAGTTTGTGATTAACAGGTGAAAGAGCAACTCAATAACATTTTAGAGGACGGATGAGATAAGAGATCAAAACAAACCTCTTCAGTATTTCCACAGTACCTCTGCAAATCATCAGAGAAACATTCCAGTGCTATTAACTGCTTCATGACACTGATTGGTTTAACTAATTATGTACCAAATATGCATATTTATTCTAACATTTTATCATATTCCAGACTGCACAATTGCTGTATTGCCAAATTTCACAATCGTCTCTCAGGGATCCTGATTTTCTCTGTTTAAAAACTGCAAATTCTCCAATTAAAAAACCTAAAACCCATAATTGAAATTAAATGCCACTATATCTATCTATCTACAAATAGATAGATAGATAGATAGATCGATCGATCAACCGAACACAATGTTTTCTTGGTATATCTACAATTTTAAAGCAATTTGGAAGCCTACTAGTGCCTCAATCACTATAATAAAATAAATTCTAAGTATCTAGACATTTTGATATTTGATTTTGGGGGGGTTTATCATGGAAAAATCAGAGCTCCCCCTGCCCTCTTCACTCACCAGGACACAGATCCAGACCCCTCACTCCCCACCCACAGCCCCACCCATCCCCTCAGCTCTGCCAGAGACCTGAGTCCACAGCCACCCACAGTAGCACCCAAGCCCAGGCTGTCATCCATGGGAGGCAGCAGTGGCTGCTGTGGCAGAGTAGAGCATAAAGCCCAGCTCCCTTGCCCCAACAACAGCAATGGCCAGAGCAGAGCCCACGGGAATGGGGGTGGGCTGCCTGCTGCAGGCTTCCCGCTGCAGGCTCAGATTCCTTGCCCTGCCCCCAAGGCCTCTGCAACCCAATGGGTAAGACCCCGCATGGCAGGGCAGAGCAGGGGTGAGTGGAGAACCTTGTTGCTGCCACTGGGAACTCCGCACCGTCAAGACATGCCCACCCAGCAGCAGCGAGGGGCACAACTCCATGCTGTCAACCTGCTGCTGCCAGGCAGGCAGGGGTTACTTCACCAGGGCGGCATGGGGCTCGCAGTGGTGGCAACAAGCTTCCCCATCCAGCTTCACTCTGCCCTGCTATGCTGGGTCCCACCCACTAGGTTTAGGGCAGTGGGCAGCCCACACCTGTCTTCACCCTGCGCACAGATCTGGGGGGCACGTGCCTCCCCCTTGGGAATGTGTGCAGAGGTGGGGAGCCATCCCCAGACAAGCTGTCCATGGTTCCATCCCACTCCCTGCCAGGGCATTCCAGCCCCAGGCCCCATGCACCACCCTGGCTGGACAGCAGTCTCAGCCCCAGCCCTGCCCTGCCCAACTCCCTCCCTCCCTTCCTATGCAAGCCTCAAGTCCCCTTCCCCCCTGCCAGACTTACTGGCAGGAGCTGCTCTCTAGGCTGCCTGGTGGCCATGCACGTGTAAGTGTGCACGTGCACATGACGCCCTCTGCCTGACCACCCTTCTCAAACTCCCCCCAGCACCTTGCAGGCTGGAACTCTGCCAGCCTACAGAGAGCTCTGCAAAAGCAGAAAAGCCGCATGTTTCTCCATTAATATGAAAACTCTGTATTTCTCTCAGTTGAAGGGGAAAATTTGTGGGAGTTTTTCTGTTTTTCTGCAAGAAATGGAAAACCCAGACCCCTGCTCATAATACTTTGGATATTTTTAGTTACACATTAAATTGCTTTTTTATTTAAATTCTGCCTTTAGTCTGATCAGCCACTGAATCCCATTACTACCCATAAAGCTGAAGCCACAGCTTGCTTTCAGTAATAATTAATGTCATTTTCCTATGGCTACATCTGGAAGATGGGATGCCCTATACTAAAAAGAGCAGGCAATTTATATTATTTCCAAGGCAGCTGAAGCAAAGCTGCCCTCGTGCAACATATTCACCTCTCATACTCTCTATTTAAACTTTATGGCTTTATGGAGGTTGGGAGAAAAGACTGACAGACAGAAGTGCTGGGGAATCTAGGATTCAAATGTGTTAACCCCTAGTTCTCAAAAAAATCAAGAGTTCAACCCAAAATATGAGAATTTTAAAAAATAATATCAAGTATTTGTTAACATTCTGGGTTTTGAAATTTTAGGGTGTACTCACATTAAGCTTTACTCTGCAGTTATGAAGACTAAAAACTTAAAAAAACCCAATGAAGAGTCTCATGTAATTGGTGAATCCAGGACTACAACATCATATACACCAAATATTACAAGATATGGAAAAAAATATTGAGTGCTGGTAACACTGAGACCTAAGGCTGGTTGCAGTGTCTGCTGAGAAGTAGAACAAGAAATCAGAGGTGCAGGGAAGATAGAATAATGTGTAGGACATGGGTGCAAGAATAAAATAGTGGTACAGGTGAGTACACAGGGAGAGGAAGAAGCCAAGAACATGGCAGGGGATGGAGGAACAGGACACAAAAATCTGAGGAAGAAGGAATGTAAGGTATGAAAACCGACTTGGAATGCTGCACATGGAACAGAGAAAGTCTATTATTAAAAGGGGTCCTAGAAGAAAAAAAATAAAACTGACAGAGGACAGCAAACAGAGTAGGGGACAAGGAGGGAACAGTGACAGGATAGTGAGAGTAACTGCAACTGGAAAAAAATAAAGTATATTAGGAATCTGTATGCAGACAACCCACTAAGAAACCAAAAGCAATACCCATGTTTATATACATGTTTAAGACTTATTTCAGGGTCAAAAGTCAGTCCAAAGACAATCAATTTCCTTCTCAAAACTACAAACCAAGAAGTTATCTATCAAAGTGTGTATGCTCTCATTTTTTCGAATTCAATTAATGCATTCTGAAGGCCTGAGGCTAGCAAACTGATTGCTGCCCTATAAGAAAAAACAGCAACATGTCTCACTCACTATGAGATTTTCCAAACAGTCATGGTTTTGTTTTAATTTATAACAATTGCAATGCTTCTCCAATTCCACTCTAACCCACTTAGCTAGGTTCACCCGAATTATTCTGAATTTTTATCTCCTTTCCAACTTTGTACGGCTATAACTGAATCCTGATGTTTGTTATCAAACAAATGTTGTTACCTCATTTAGAAGAGAAGCCTTATTAGAACATTTTACTTAGACTTTTGTAAAGGTAACAATTTTTCTTCCCAGAGAACTTAACCATGTTATCCTATGTAATTATTTATCCCATCAATGAGCTATGGAGGAGATCATCCCTGAATCGAGGGATTGCTGATGATGACAAATTCTTATGGTATTTAATCATATGGTACTGTACTAACTAGTCACTTGTCTTTGTCCCGATTCCTGCAACACACAAATACTCTGTCTTCAATAACCATGGAATCCTTCCTGTGTTCCATAGCTCCTTGACAGCTCATGTGCTTTATAATAATGTTTCCTAGGGATCAAGTACATTTTGTTTGTAACTTAAATTCTTACTTTCTCAGGCAAATTCTGCTAGGCATGTATCTCCAGGCAAAAATAAATAAATAAAGGGTGGGGGGAGGGAGGGAGACCTAGTTTTCTGTATATATGAAAGCTTTCCTGTGCTATGCTCCTAAATTAATAAGATTAATTCCTACCTGATTTATACCCAGGATGTTCTATTCCTCTCATCTCATTCTCCACTACTGCAAAACCTGTCTCTCTGGCCTTAACAAATGTCAAACTTACCCTGCTGGTATCCTTTCAGAATCTTACTGCAAAAAACAATTTCCCAGGCTGTCTCTTTGATGCATGTCCACTAGCTTCTCCTTCTCTATACCATCAGCCCATCACTTCCACTTTCCACCCTGAACAGCCTATGTCTACTCTACTTTCCACCCTGCATTCAGTATTGTGGTTGAATCCCAATTAAATGCCATACATGTCATTTAGTCCCTACTTAATTGTCTTACAAAATCCTCCTAAAAACTCTATACTTTTTCATGATGCCTCCAAAATACTTGACACTGGTGTGTACCCATCATGACAACTAGTATTCTCACTGTCATTTTGTACTCCCTCACCTATTCATCTTCTATCCTGTTTTAGTCTTAGATCTCAAGCTCTTTTGGGCAAAGGCTATTTTTTTGCATTTGCACAGCATGTATTACAATGAGTTCTTGATCTAAGATGAGGGCTCCTACATGAGACAGTAGTACAACAGTAACTCCAGCAGTTTTTCTATTTACTACAGGTTTTTTGTTGGTGGTGCACTGATACATCAGTCTATATCATATCAGCACTGGTAAAAAGGAAAATTGACATTATTGATAATCAGCCTTTTTGGCTGATGTGGCCGATAATGCCACCAATAAATAATGTGTACATGTGTGCAGCCACAGCAATCACATAGCCAGCCCGGCAACTTGGAGGGCAGCATCTGGCTGGTAGGTCTGTTGGAGTGAAGGGGCAGAGGGAAGGGAAGGGGCATGGTGGTGGGGCAGATTGAGGTCCCCACACTGAGGGAGGGAGTAGGGCAGGTGCTGCCCAGCAGGCAGGGCACAGGACAGAGCTATAAGCAGCTGGTTCAGGGAGTGTGGGGAGGGAAGGAGGAAGGAGCAGCTCCAGAATAGGCATACACTCTATATGCAGAGCAAGGGCGTGCTGCCGCTGCAGGCTGGGCCTGGGGGCTGTGTCGGGCTCTTCCCAGACTGGGAACAGTAAGCCAACAGACTTACCACCCCCATCAGGAAGAGCCCAGCACCACCTCCAGCCCCAACCTGCAGAAGCAACCCTTAGCCCCGCACAGAGATCTAGAGGGCACATACCCTCTATGCCTGCCCCAGGGATGTGCACAGCAGTGAGACCTGTGTCCACCCCCACCTCCCTGGATGAGCCACTTGCAGCTCCATTC